>NC_037668.1:94599254-94899254 GCF_003255815.1 Theropithecus gelada | reverse complement strand
AGTGTACTTTTCTCCTGGTAAGAAAGTACTTACCAGGGATGAGAAAGACATAGTGGCTCTGTGAGGGTAAAATTCCTGTACTTTGGTGTTCATAGAAGAAACTTTATTTTTTAATTAATTAGCAATTAGCTTTTAGTCCAGGCTTTTCTGGGATTGTGTGAATTTTGACTTCGTGTGGGGTAGGAAAGGTAAAGCATGTTCACTGAAGTGTCTTTAAGTGTTCATGGCTGTATTCTAGAGGACTTTCCGGGGATCTGAGAGGCAAAAAGAGAACTACCTGGAAACCTTTGGGCAGACTTGAAGGGAAATGAGTGTTGGAAGGGGCTGCAAAACAAAAATGGCCTTTATGTATTTGCCCTATAAATAATGGGAAATTTTAGGGAGCATTTGGATCTCTGTCTCTCTCAGGGGCAACACTGTGTTTCCTGGCCTTGGCTTTACCAGATATTGTTTGTTGTTTACTATATACTTTAAAAATGTTATTTTTAGATCAAGCCAGATTATTAGAAAGCTGAATATTTGAATCATATTGTTTTTGCAACATTATGTTATGAGATTACATTACTGTAAGAAACAACTAAATGGACCTCAACTTTATATATCCTAGGGTTGCTAATTGAAGGAATTGTCCTTGATATCATAATGTATCCTATATGAGGACCCATATGAGATGCTTATCTTAGATGTCACCATAGTTTTTCCTGAGCAGCTGGTACATTTTTATCTCATAATTACTTCTTGTAACTGACCATGACTTTATCTTATTTTCCTACCCATGTTTTCTCTTTAATGGCTTAGTTTTTAGTCTTTTCTATTATATGTACAGTATTTCTGAAACTACTTAAGCTCCTTTTTGGGAGCTTAGATAATAAATAAATACAAGTGTCCTACCTGCTTGATAGTACTATTAGTACTTTGAATTGACCTTGCCTTGGCCAGGGACTTTGCCTGCTCCTCTAAAAAAGAAGTATAGATTGAATGTCTATCCCAGTAGTTTTCATTATTTTGCAGATAGATAGTTTTTTTTTTTTTTTTTGGAATAGCCTCAAAGAACCAAGGACAGTGTTGATTTGTTTCCAACCCATTTTCTTTAAATATGCATGTCTTGGCCTCCATTTATTTGCTTTGATGAATCTATATGATGGTTGCATTTTAATGGAAGCTACTAGTAAGAGTTTTTATCTTTTTAAAATAGCTGGAGAAAAGGTAGCAGTTAGTGATTGGTCTTACTCTTTTCTTCAGCCCATTTGCTACTTTGGAAAATAGCTACTATTAACGACATTTTATTTGTCCAGTAGCTTCAGTTGTCTAAAACAGCACTGTTCAATAGAATTTTCTGTGACATCGGAAATTTGTATTTCTGTGTTCCATTAACTGGTCATTAGCCATGCATGGCCCTTGAGCACTTGAAAATAACTGAGAAACTGAAATCAGTAGTTTTACGTGATTGTAATTAAACTGAAATAGCTACTTGTGGCCAGTGGCTACCATATTAGTACAATCTATAGTACATCCTAGAACCTAGAAAAAAAAACCAAGAACGTTTCTGAGTATTTTATTCCTAGGAGAGCCCTTCAGTTTCTCACTTAGAAATGACTATGACTTATTTGTAGTAGAACTTTTAAGTTCATTGATTACTTCTCCTAGCTCATATCTTACAAGCAACAAACTAGAAGGTAGAATTCTATTTAGAGGCAGAGAGGTTTACCAGCAGTATAAAAGGTCAGCCAACAAGAGAAACAGTCCGATTATAAAAGACAGAAATACTGAAGAAATACTGCAAAAAGATGTAGGGTCTATTAAACAGCCATAAGGGCAACACTGAATAAGAACATACTACATACACATAATAATACAGATTTTTGATGCATAACAGTGTGTCATAAGACATAATAATACATGTTTATGATGATGCCCTAAATCTAGTTTTAGTCAGTGTACTTTATTTAAGGAGGCAGGGAGAAAGACATTCAAAACAGTTAAAATGCATAAAGAAAAACAGAAGTTTTGGCATTTAGGTTTTTGCTGGTTGTCAGTTACTGGATGGTGTGTATCTGTATGTACATGTGTGTCTCCATGCACATCCTGTACTTCCTGGATAACACTCATGCCTCTGGCTGACTGGGCACCCTTCTTAAAGGTTGTTCCAGTATGACTTTCTTTTTGCTGCTGTACACATGAGGCACACCTTTACACTGATACTTGTGGTGACCATAAGCAGTCAGTTACTTGGTTTATCCCAGAGGCAGTAAGGCAGTACGGCCATGCTGAGGTGCTTTTTTAAACATCAGGAGTTTTCTTGTTTTGTTTTGTTTTTAGGAGTAAAGAAACAAAAGAATGGCTACTCCATAGGCAAGGCGGCCAATCAGGAGTTTTGTTACTGATAATATCAGGACTGCTTACAATCATAGTCCATTGAGTATTAGTCATATGGCATAAAGATTTTGTGCTGCATTTTAGACCTGAATGTAGCTATCGAATTTAAAACTTAACTTTATAATACTACTTAAAATAATGCACGTTTATGATAGAAGTAGTAGAAAACATGGATAAACAAAAGGAAGAAAACATAAATCTCCCTTAATACTATCATCAAGTGAGAAGCACTGTTTTGGTGGATATCCTTTATTTTGTGTGTATGTATGTGCACATTTATCTATATGTTAAAATTTTAAGCAAAGGAGGGATGAACATTTTCTAACTTGTATTTTTCACTTAGTACCATTTCTTAAACACCTTTCTATGGCAGTCAGCATCATTAAACATGTTTAGTGGCTGTGTAATGTTTTATTGTACAGCTGTGTTATAGTCTAGTCATCTAATCAGCTAGTTTTCCTTTTTTTTTTTTTTTGAGATGGAGTCTCACTCTGTCGCCCAGCCTGGAGTGCAGTGGTACAGTCTCAGCTCAATGCAACCTCTGTCTCCTGGGTTCAAGTGATTCTTGTGCCTCAGCCTCTTGAATAGCTGGGATTACAGGTGTCCACCACCAGACCAGTCTTAAGTTTTGTATTTTTAGTAGAGATGGGGTTTCTCTATGTTGGCCAGGCTGGTCTCAAATTCCTGACCTCAGGTGATCGCCTGTCTCGGCCTCCCCAAATGCTGGGATGACAGGCATGAGCCACTGCACCCAGCCTAATCAGCTAGTTTTCTATTGTTGGGTATTTATTTCCAATTTTTTAGTGTTGCTTTTGAGAAGGCAGTTCAACTTTTCTCATCAGTCAGTAATCTTTCCATCACAGGAGTTAGGCAAGTGCTATGCCCCCTTCCTTACCACTCCCTCACTGTCCCCCTTTCCCACCTCTCAAACCCTGGTCCGCATTTTCAGGAGACTGCTTCATGCTAAATGTTCCATAAGTGTGTGAATCAAAGGTGGACTCAGAGTTTTTATAGGCTCCCTGTGTTTGAAGATGTGTGTTGTCCTTTGTTGCTCCCTAGTAGTTAAGAACCCAATGAGTCATACTGTGTTCTGGGAGTTGTAGTTATAGTAATCCTAATCTTCATTGTACTTCATGTGCACATTTTCAGAAATACTTCACTGAGAAGTGCTGTCCGTTATTATTGGTCTAGGCCTGAGTCTGTGTGTCTGAATCTGGCCATCTTTTTTTGTTTGCTTGCTTTGTGCTTTTTGTTTGTTTTTTTTTTGAGCTAGGGTCTTGTTCTGTTGCACAAGTTGGAATGCAGTGGCATAATCAGAGCTCACTGCAGCCTCCCTCGGATTCCTGGGTTCAAGGAGCCCTCCCACCTCAGTCTCCTGAGTAGCTGGGACTACAGGTGCATACCACCATTCCTGGCTTTTTTTTTTTTTTTTAAATTTAAGGTAGGTTTTTGCTCTGTTAACCAGGCTGGAGTATAGTGGTACGATCTCGATCTTGGCTCACTGCAGCCTTGAACTCCCAGGCTTAAGTAATCCACCCACATCAGCCTCCTCAGTAGCTGGGATTTAACAGGCACGTGCCACCATGCTCTGCTAGGTTTTTTTTTTTTTTTTTTTTGAGATGGAATCTCACTCTGTCATCCAGGCTGAAGTGCAATGGTGCGATCTTGGCTCACTGCACCTCCACCTCACAGGTTCAAGCGATTCTCCTGCCTCAGCCTCCCTAGTAGCTGGGACTACAGGCACCCGCCATCATGCCCGGCTAATTTTTGTATTTTTGTAGAGATGGTTTCACTGTGTTTGCCAGGCTGGTCTTGATCTCTGACCTCAAGTGATCTCCCTGCCTCAGTCTCCCAAAGTGCTGGGATTACAGGCGTGAGCCACTGCGCCCGGCCGTTTTTGTATTTTTTGTAGAGACAGTGTTTCACCATGTTGCCCATGTTGGTCTTGAACTCCTGGGCTCAAGCAGTCTATCCGCCTCAGCCTCCCAAACTGCTGAGTGTACAGGTGTGATGAGCCACCATGTCCAGCTTCATCCATCTTTCTTAAATGACACTGCTAGGCTTCTAAAAAGCCCCAGACATACTCAGTGGCTCTTGATTCAGTTCTGGAAAGAGAATGGATTCAGAGGGATGTTTTGATATTGGTGTGTGTGTGTCTGTGTGTGTGTGTGTGTGTGTGTTCAGAATAACCTCTTTTCTCCTAGCTATTTTGAGGCAGTCAGTTGTCATTTTTATTTCTCTGACCTTAAGCACTTGAGGAATTTATTTCAAGTAAGTATAAAATTTTGTAAGGTGCTTTTTTTGGTCTTGAAAGTTTAGGTTATTTCTTAATGTTTGCAAAACTTCTAACTTAATTCATTTGCTGTGTATGTTGTAGGGGAGGGTGTGTGTGTTTGTGTATGTATGTGTAGTTTGAGTGGTATTTTGTACAGTGTTGTATCTGCTAGAACCAAATGCAGATGAAACACCTAATTATTTACTGTCCTAGGAGCTGGGAAAATATGGACTGCTCTATTACAATGCATTGTTCATGATTCTGCCCACCCTGGCCATTGCGTATTTCACAGGAGATGCACAAAAGGTAGGATTTTCTAATTATGGTTTAATGGTTTATGCTGATGAACTGCATTATTATTTATGATGAAAAGATAGACTTTGTTGTTCAAAAGAAATATGCTTATTAAGTGACCGAAAACTGAGCATTTACTCTTTAAATTGCTGATGTCATGCTAACCTCTTTTCTTGGCGTAAACATTGGATAGTACTAAGATGACTCAAAATAGCTCTGCTGTCAACATAAAAATAGTGCTTGCCAGCTAGTGTCCTTTTCTTACATGCCAGAAGGATAGAGGAAGGGAATTTTTACATTTCTGCTAAACTGTAAAATAGGAATAGTAGTAAACTATCCTTGAGAAACAAAAATCTTGAAATAGTAAAATTCTCCAAATTCTAAACAAAATGCTAGGCGTTGCTAGAGGTTTTCAGTTTTAGTGTACAATTGTCATCCTGGTTTAACTCCCAACTTGTTTTTTTTTCCTTCAGGAGATATTTAGCATTGTTTGGCGACTTAACCATATAAAGAACAACTAATATAGTAGTTTACCAATTTTCTGCAAATGTCTAGCTAAATAAATACAGAATAGAGTAGTAAAATAAATCTGGAGAAGAATTTTTCTCTAAAACAAGCCTGTATAGGAGACAAATTGATAACATATTGTTAGAATTCACAACATTCCGCAAACTAAATGGAAATCCAGAATTATGGCAAAGATTCTGTACCAAGATTCCTTCTAATGATTCCTCTGGCTAGTAACTTCTTCAGAATAAGTATGTTGGTCATTTACTCTAAAGACAGTGATGATTTTTACAAATTTGTGGGAGCTAAAATAAAAGAGATTTTTAAAAGCAGTTAGACTGTTAAATTGTTCTTGAACCAAAGGCAGGAGACTGACAGCTTATGAAGCTGTTCCCCTCTGCCCCCACTGTCATACCTCTTTCTTTTAAAGAACTGGTACAGGTCATCTTGAATATATGTGTAAATGTTTTAATGAACTGTGACCTACCTGCCAGCAGGCCTAAAAATGACACCAAAGTAGGAAACAGTTATTTCTCTAATAAAGAGTATTGAGTAAGTATTTTGTGGCTATGATAAAAAGTGGTACAAGAAACTAACATTTATTGAATCCCTATTATGTGTTAGTCACTTTATATATTTAATATAATGTAGTTTTTATAACAGTCAAGAAAATTTTAATTATACCTATTTTATTAATGTGGAAGGACAGGTTCAGAGAGACTAAGAAACTTGTCCAGTGTCATACTATTGGGAAATAGTGGAGTCAAGGTTTAAACCCAAGCCTGACTCCAAAGGCTGTGGGCTTTGGAGCAGACTAGTGACTAATAGAAGCAACCCTCACTCTCCAGCTTTGGGACGAGAATATGGTGTGATATATGGTTCTAAATCTTGAGGCCAATCTGAGAAAGCTGGAAGAATTAATTTGCTTAGGGAACGTATACAGTTTCTTTTAGCAGACATTGAACCAAATGGACTAAGAGAGCAATTTGTATGGCCCTTTGGAAGGAGAGTAATCTAGGTCAAGGAAGAGCAGGTTCCAAGTCCTGAAGTGAGAGTGCTTAGCATTTTTTAAATGGGCAAATACCAGGAAAAGTCAAAGTGGGCCTTGAAAAATGTGGAGGAAGAGAAACAAAATGTACATTCCAGGTAGAAGTAACAGCATGAGCACAGGCACAACTGCAAAGACCAGACTCTTCAAATTAGAAGGTAGAAGTCAAAGATCTTGGAAACATTAGCAGAGACCTTAGAGAATGTCTGGTTTGAGCCTCTTATTTCGTAGATGGGGAAACTGGACCACAGAGAGGACTAGAACCTAGATTGTTTAATTCTAAGCAGGTGCTATTACTATTCCCACCGTACCACACCCTGATTCCTTCTAAATTAGGACCAGTGCTAGACACAAGAATTTGACATTTACTTTGCAGGTAGTGACAAGTCCTTAAAAGTTTGTGACAAAGGACTGGGTGTGGTGGCTCCCACCTATAATCCTAGCCCTTGTGGAGGTGGGCAGATTGCTTGAGTCCAGGAGTTCAAGGCCAACCTGGGCAACATGGCAAAACTCCATCTCTACAAAAAGTTCCAAAAAAATTAGGACGCATGGTTGGGCGTGTCTGTAGTCCCAGCTACTGGGGAGGCTGAGGTGGGAGGATCACTTGAACCCAGGAGGTCGAGGCTGCAGTGAGCCATGATTGTGCCACTGCACTCCAGCCTGGGTGACAAAGCAAGGCCGTGTCTCCAAAAAAAAAAAAAAAAATTTGTGATATAAGTGGTACAGTGGGGAGAATTTAGGACTCTCAGAATGCAGAAAACTAGCTACCTCCAGTTCTATGCCTGACCACCATCTGACTTTGGATAAGTCCCTTCTGCTCTCCCATTTAGCTTTATCATGTGTAAAATGAGTCTCTAGGTACAGCCCTTTCTGGGGTTGAGACAGAGTTTCTGAGGAGTAAAAGCCATGGCGTTGTGGAAACAGGCAGCTGTTCTCACAGCTGGCATGAGCCTAGTACTCCCCGATAATCAGTGCTGATAAACTGCTCTCATTTGTTGGACTGCAGACTTTCCTGACCAACTTTGAATGGGGGCTACTTTGAATGGAAACTTTCTATGTATTGAATGAAAAGATTTCCAAGATGAATGGTTAAATGAAAAAGCACAATGCAAAATGGTGCATATGGTATCCTACCTTTTGGGTAAAATAAAAAGGAAAATAAGAATACCTGTCCCCCCCCACACACAATTTTTTTCACTTATTTAAATAAAGAAACTCTGGAAAAATATACATGAAACTGATAAATAATTTTTGTGCATATTGTAGGAACAGGGTAAGTAGAACAGGAATGGGAGGGAGACTTCTCAAACTGTTCATCTTTCTATATTTTTTTGATTATAGGACCACGTAAATGTATTTAAAAACTATATCAAAGGAACAATAAGGAAAAGATAGTTTTTCTATAAATGACTACTATCCTGTGATTAACCTTAAATTTGAAAATAACTGGGGACAGGGCACAAGTCAGTTTGTTATCATCCGAAGTTGCAGACTCTTGACCCACATTGCAAATTGAAGCAAAATCGATGCAAATTATTCTGAAAGTCTCACTGTTAAATTTAGTAGGCAGAATTTAACTTTGTTAGGACAAGAATCCAACAAAGGGGCTCTGAAAGATCAGCTCCCCAGAGAGCCAGGGGTTGGATACAGCAGTTGATGAGTTGATACAGCCTTTAAGCAAGAATTGGAGGCCAAGGATGAAAAAAATGAAATTATAATACCATAAAAATTTAAAGGAAAGTTCCAGTTGAAAAACTCATCCCTGTGAGCACATAATGCAAGGTCTTACAAAGCATTTTGAGAAACCTAACTTGTGTGTGTGTGTGTGTGTGTGTGTGTGTATGTATGTATATACATATTTAAAGTGTATTCAAGGTTCTCAAAGTTCTGGGTTTACCAGAAACCAAGGAACAAATAAATATATTCAGCACTTAGTTTTTAAAACATGTATCTTCTAACTTTAAAACATTTTTTAAAACTATGCCTCATGCAAAAACGAGCTTACTGTTAATAAAAGATACTAGTTAACATAGATAAAGGCAGAGTAGACATCACTTGACCAATGACTTTCCAAAGCATCAGTACAGATTGTGTTTAAACTTACTAATTGCTTCCTCCAGATGGGAATTTTTTTTAGTACAAAGCCAGTGATTCAGTCACAGGAGTTGGAGCTTGACTTTCTGGCAGCACACCCTGATAGGTGTTCTTACATAGGGATGGAAGAACAGACCCCCTTGCTGTAGATCTCACAAGGCTAGTTCTGTGGTATGCTGTATAATGTCTCCATTATATCACTGGCTAAATTACATGGTTTAGGGGAGTTATAGGAAAAGTTGCTGCACAAATTGTCTGCCTGGAGGTGTCTCATACTAAGCATTGCTGACTAAATAATGAAGTAATTTTAGGCTGTTGAGTTAGCCTGTTTAGAGTTATTCATCTTTTCTGGATTGCTCTGTGGAGCATACAGATTGATTTTCAGATTCTGAATTATTCTCACCACATACAGACAGATTTCTTCTGTTTTCTGGGCCTTGGTGTTCCCATATGCAAAACAGGTGGGTTGGATCAATTATTCTTTAGTTATGAATGAGTAGATCTTTCTCTTTGCCTGTATATTATTTGACTGATACTGTTCTGTTTTTAACCATTCTTACCTCTGAGATATCTCTTTTTAAATAAGAGCATGTGACCTACTTGGCAAGCTGGAATATGTAGTTTTGACATGATATGTAGGTTTTATTTTATATAGGTGGCACCACTGACATTATTTTCTTTCTGCCTTAGCAAGTTTCCTAACAGTTTACTTTCAGATAAGGATTCAATTTTTTTCTCAGTAATTTTTCAGGGAAAGAATTTTCAGAATAGAATATCATTTATTAATCTTTTTTCTTTACCATGACGTGCAAACTCAGTGGTTTATTTTTAGACTTAATAGTAAACAGAGATGTATTAAAACACTAAGAAAATATCTGTCACACTTTGGATTTTAGTTCAGATTTCAAATGAGTTGATGACTCTGCTTAGCAAATTTCCGAGACGTGGGGATTGGTTGCCTCAAGTGGACCTTGAAACTTTTCCATACTTCTAAGTAGACTAGGGTTGGTAAGTTATAAATTGGTGCTAAGTTATCCTGTGCTCATTGTAGATATTACCAAGTAGTCACAGCACTTTCTTGCTATGCTTACACATAGCCTAAGACTGTTTACCAAGACAAGAGTCTAGACAGCCAGAATCAATTGATCAGAGCTGGTACAAAAGACAAAATCTGATTGCATCCCTGGACTAGAGTTTAGCCTTTGTACTGATTGTGTAGTTTTTGTGCTAATCTTACTCAGATACTCCCTTTCTCTCTTAATTTCCTTAACCTGGGCAACAAAAAAACCAAATTTTTTAAATTAAAAATTTTTTCAAATATTTTTATTTAGCTAAAAGTTTTAAACAAAATGTCTAGTTATACACTGTAACTGTGGTATGTAAACTACTCTTATTTTACACATAAAGACAAAAAGATGAACCAATAAAAAATAATACCTACAACAACTTTTCAACACATTGACAGTACAATAAGATATCAAGAGAAACAATAGAAAATTAAAAAGTGAGGGGATGAAATTAAGGTGTAGAGTTTTTATTAGTTTTCTTTTTGCTTATTTGTTTATGCACACAGTATTAAGTTGTTGTCAGCTTAAAATACTGGGTTATTAGGTTGTGTTTGCAAGCCTCATGGTAATGTCAAATGAAAAAGTATACAACAGATACGTAAAAAATGAAAGGCAAGAAATGAAATTATGCCACCACAGAGAATCACCTTCACTAAAAGGAAGACAGGAAGGAAGGAAAGAAGAAAGAGAAGACCACAGAACTACCAGAACAAAATGGCAGAAGCAAGTCCTTACTTACCAGTAATAATATTGAATGTAAATGGACTAAACTCTCCAATCAAAAGACAGGGTAGCTGAATGGATAAAAAAAGAAGAAGAAGAAGAAGAAAAAAAAGACCTAGTGATATGTTGCTTACAAGCTTACAAGACACATGCTTCACCTGTAAAGATGCACATGGACTGAAAATAAAGGGATGGAAAAATATATTCCATGCCAGTGGAAACCAGAAAAGAACAGACATAGCTATACTTACGTCAGACAGTATAAATTTTAAGACAAAAACTGTAAGAAGAGACAAAGAAGGTCACTATATAATGATAAAGGGGTAAATTCAGCAAGAGGATATAACAGTTGTAAATATATATGCACGCAACACTGGAACACGCGAATATATTTTAAGTTAAAATACATTAACTTAAATTAACCAAATAAATGAAAGATCTCTACAGTGAAAACTATAAAACACTGATGCAAGAATGCACTGATATATAAAACAAATACTACTAGATCTAAAGAGAGAGAGAGAGAGATCCCAATACAGTAATAGCTGGAAACTACAACACCCCAGTTTCAGCATTGGACAGATCCTTCAGACAGAAAATCAACAAAGAAACATTGGATTTAATCTGCACTGTAGACCAAATTGGCCTAATAGATATTTACGGAACATTTCATCCAGTGGTTGCAGGATACACATTCTTTTTCCCAGCACATGGATCCTTCTCAAGGATAGACCATATGTTAGGTCACAAGACAAGTTTTAAAACATTCAAAAAATTGAAATAATATTCAGCATCTTCTCTGACTACAATAGAATAACACTAGAAGTTAATAATGAGGGATTTTGGAATACATGGAAATTAAACAGTATGTTCCTGAATGACAAATGGGTTAATGAAGAAATGAAGATGGAAATTAAAAAATTTCTTGAAACAAATGATAATGGAAAACCAAAACTTATGGTATACAGCAAAAACAGTACTAAGAGGATAAGTTTACAGCTGTAAATGCCTACATCAAAAAAAAAAAAAAAAAAAAGAAAAAGAAAAAAAAAACTTCAAATAAACAACCTAATGATACATCTTAAGGAACTAGAAAAGCAAGTTCTTTTGGGTTCCACACCCAAAAAGATTTTTTGGTTTTCTTAAAAGAAAAAATTGACAAACCTTTAGCCAGACTAAGAAAAAAAGAGAGAAGACCCAAGTAAATAATATCAGAGCTAAAAAAGGAGACGTTACAATGGATACCACAGAAATTCAAAAGATCATTATTGGCTACTATGAGCAACTATATGCCAATAGATTGGAAAAGCTCTAACAAATGGATAAATTGCTGGACACATAAAACCTACAAAGATTCAATCATGTAGAAATCCAAAACCTGAACAGTCCAGTAACAAGGAATGAGATCAAAGCTGTGATAAAAAGTCTCCAAGCAAAGGAAAGCCTGGATATGGCTTCACTGCTGAATTCTGCGAAACATTTAAAGAAGAACAAATGCCAATCTTACTGAAACTATTCAGAAAAATAGAGGAGGAGGGCATACTTCCAGAGTTATTCTGCAAGGCCAGTATTACCTTGATACCAAAGTCAGACAAAGATGCATTAAACACACACACACACACACACACACACACACACACACACACACACACACAAAACACAGAACTGTAGGCCAGTATCACTGATGAATAGTAATGGAGTAATCCTCAACAAAAATACTAGCAAACCCAATTCAACAACACATTAAAAAGATCATTCATCATGACCAAGTGGGATTTATCCCAGGGATGCAAGGATGGTTCAGGATACACAAATCAATGAATGTAATACATCATATCAGCAGAATGAAGGACAAAAACCAAATGGTCATTTCAGTTGATTGATGGTGGAAAAAACATTTGATAAAATTCAAAATCCCTTCATGATAAAAATCCTCAAAAAACTGGGTATAGAAGGAACATACCTCAGCGTAATTAGAAACAATATATGACAGATGAATGGGCAATATCATACTGAATAGGGAAAAATGGAAAGCCTTTTTTCTAAGATGAGAACACAACAAGGATGCCCACTTTCACCACTGTTACTCAACATAATATTGGAAGTCCTTAGCTAAGTCAATCAGACAAGAGAAAGAAAGGGCATCCAGATTGAAAAAGGAGTCAAATTATCCTGGTTTGCAAATGATAGGATCATGTACTTAGAAAAACCTAAAGACTCCATCAAAAAACTATTAGAACTGATAAACAAATTCACTAAAATTGCAGGATAAAAAAATCAACATACAAAAATCAGTGGCATTTCCATATGGCAATAGCAAACAATCTGAAAAGGAAGTCAAGAAAGTAATTCCATTTATAATAGCTACAAATGAAATAAAATACTTTAACTTAAAATTAACCAAAGAAGTGAAAAGTCTCTACAGTGAAAACTGTAAAATACTGATGCAAGAAATTGAAGAGGACACAAGAAAATAGAAAGCTATTCCATGTTCATGGATTGGAAAAATCAGTATTGTTAAAATGTTCATACTACCTGAAGCAATCTACAGATTTAATGCAACCCCTATCAAAATACCAGTGAAATTCTTCACAGAAATAGAAAAAACGATCCTAAAATTTATGTGGAACCACAAAAGACCTGGAATAGCCAAAGCTATCCCAAGCAAAGAGAACAAAACTGGAGGAATCACATTACCTGACTTCAAATTATACTACAGAGCTATAGTAACCAAAACAGCATGGTACTGTTATAAAAACAGACACATAGATCAGTGCAATCTATGTGTCTGAATAGAACACAGAACTAAATCCATACATCTACAGTAAACTAATTTTTGACAGTGGTGCCAAGAACATACACTGGGGAAAGGACAGTCTCTTCAATGTATGGTTCAGGGAAAACTGGGTTTACATATGCAAAAGAATGAAGCTAGATCCCTATCTTCTGCCTTGGACAAAAATCAAAATGGATTAAAGACTTATCTAAAACTTCAAAGTATGAAACTAGTAGAAGAAAATATTGAGCAAACTCTCCCCGATATTGGACTGGACAAGGATTTCTTAGTATTACCCCATAAGCACAGACAACCAAAGTAAAAATGGACAAATGGAATCACATCAAGTTAAAAAGCTTCTGCACAGTGAAGAAAACAATTAACAGTGAAGAGACAACCCACAGAATGGGAGAAAATATTTGCAAATATTTGAAAAACAACTCTATAGGAAAAAATTTAGTAATCTGATTAAAATAATTGACAAAAGATCTGAGTAGACATTTCTCAAAAGAAGACAGATGGCACACAGTCATATACAAAAGGTGCTAAACATTGTTGATGATCAGAGAAATGCAAACTAAAACTACAATGAGATATCATCTCACCTTAGTTAAAAAGGCTTTTATCCAAAAGTCAGGCAATAACAAATGCTGCTAAGGGTGTGGATACAAGGGAACCCTCATACACTCTTGGTAGGAATGTAAATTAGTACAAACACTATGGAGAACAGTTTGGAGGTTCCTCAAAAAACTAAAAATGCAGCTACCATATAGTCTAGCAATACCACTGCTGGGTAAAACCCAAAAGAAAGGAAATCAGTATATCGAGGAGATACCCCCATTTTTATTGTAGCACTGTTCACAGTAGCCAAGATATGCAAGCAACTCGAGTGTCCATCAGCAGATGAATGGATAAAGAAAATGTGGTACATATAAACAATGGAGTACTATTCAGCCATAAAAAAGGACATGCTGACATTCACAACAACACGGATGGAACTGGAGGTCATTACGTTAAGCAAAATAAGGCAGGCACAGAAAGACAAACTTCACATGTTCTCACATATTTGTGGGAACTAAACATTAGAACAATTGATCTGGTGGAGATAGAGAGTACGTGGTTTACCAGAGGCTGGCAAGGGTAGTTGGAAGTAGGGGGGGTGGTGTGGGAGGAAAGCTGGAAGGGTTAAGAGGTACAAAAAATGGTTAGAAAAAATAAGACTTAGTATTTGGTAGCACAACAAAATAATTGTACATTTCAAAATATAACTAAAAGAGTATAATTGGATTGTTTGTAATACAAAGGATAAATGCTTGAGGGGATGGATACCCCATTTACCCTGATGTGATTTATTATTATTATTATTTTGAGACGGAGTTTCCCTCTTGTTGTCCAGGCTGGAGTGCAATGGTGTGATCTTGGCTCACTGCAACCTCTGCCTCCTGGGTTCAAGTGATTGTCCTGCCTCAGCTTCCTGAGTAGCTGGGATTACAGGTGCATGCCACCATGTCCAGCTAATTTTTGTATTTTTAGTAGAGACAGGGTTTCTCCATGTTGGTCAGGCTGGTCTTGAACACCTGACCTCAGGTGATCCGACTGCCTTGGCCTCCCAAAGTGCCGGGATTACAGGTGTGAGCCACCGAGCCCAACCCCTGATGTGATTATTACACATTGCATACCTGTATCAAAATAGCCTCCACCCATAAATATATACACCTACCATGTACCCACAAAAATTAACAATTAAAAAAATTAAAAAAAAAAAGCATAGTTATAGGTAGTGGTAGGTCCATATAACATTTGCTGTCTCCCTTTGATTATGGGATATTGTTTTCACTCCTGGGGTATTTACATTATACTCCTGGCACCTGTAGCACTAAAGACTTTATTCAAAACTGAAGGAAAGCCTAAGAAAGCATCTTTGTATATTAAATCTGTAATCACAGTTACCAGTCTGCTAAGACTGAAGATTCCAGGCCTTGTGGCGGAGAGACTCTTTAGTTCTGTGTCACACGCAGAATGACTAGGTAGGTCATTCTCTTCACAGTGGCTCTTTATCAGAGCTTTCTCTAGAAGCAGAAGTTTTGTTTTAAATTTTTTTTTTTTCCTGATTAACAAAATATATGTTCACCGTCCTTCTGTTTCCTATCTTAGGGAGAATAAAAAATCCACTTACAAATCTACCACCAAGAGATAACAGTGGTGGAAGTTTAAGTGAATAATCTCTTCTGTATGTAAATTCTGTATACATTTAAAGTGTCTGCATTTCAGTCTCTCTGTTGATCCTCACAGGAGGCAGATACAGAGCAGACTGTTTTCTACATTGGTAATACAGGTAGAGTCTCACTGATGTTAAATAACTATCATGGCCACACAGAAAGTTAATGGCGGTTAGAATTAGAACTCCTGCTATTTGACTCACTGATTGGTAACCATGTGGAGCCATAAAGGAAAAAAAAAAAAATTGAGAACATGTTGTTGCCTTGCCTTTGTTTTTTTCCAGCAGTACAGATGGAAAGACTATAGGCTATGGAGCTGAACAGGTACTTACTAGGTAGATATTTTGGACATGTTACTGAATGTTTCTGAGCCTGGTACATAATAGGCACTTAATAAGCAGTAGTTTTTATTTTTTATTTTTAATGCTATCTTTATGGCAGGGAGAATGGGCTCATTTGCACTGTAGGGACTGCCAGCGTTCTGTTTTTCCTACAGCTGTACTTTCTTTTTTTTTTTTTTTTTTTTTTTTTTTTTTTTTTTTTTTTTTTTTTTTGAAACGGAGTCTTGCTCTGTCACCCAGGCTGGAGTGCAGTGGCCAGATCTCGGCTCACTGCAAGCTCCGCCTCCCAGGTTCACGCCATTCTCCTGCCTCAGCCTCCCGAGTAGCTAGGACTACAGGCGCCCGCCACCTCACCCGGCTAGTTTTTTGTATTTTTTAGTAGAGACGGGGTTTCACCATGTTAGCCAGGATGGTCTCGATCTCCTGACCTCGTGATCCACCCGTCTCGGCCTCCCAAAGTGCTGGGATTACAGGCTTGAGCCACCGCGCCCTGCCAGCTGTACTTTCAAATGGCTGCTGCTGCTTTCGTTGCAGCCAAAGATCTATTCCTGTGGCAAAGCAGAGGAATGCAACAGCGTGCTTGTGCCATAGACTGACTTTCTCCAGAGACAGGCCAAATACTTAGAGAAATAAAAAAAAAAATCCCATGAGAATTATTTTTCTGTTTTTGAATTTTATCTGAATGGAATCATATTCATGAGATTTAATATCCATGAGATTTTAATATCCTGAAGATGTCATTATTATGTCCCCAAAGGAGACTGTGCAGTATATATTTGGTGCATTTTTCTGAATCAAATGTAACATTCAGTGTAGAGAGCCTTGGGGCTTAGCATATGTAGACTCATGTTCACCGTATATAACCTGTGTGACCTAAAGTAAGTCGCCCGTCTTCTGGGTATAATAAGATCTGGCCTTTCTCTCCCACAGGATTGTCATGGCAATTAAATGACATGATATATGCAGAAGCACTTGGTAAACCATAAAGCACTCCAAAAATGTATGGCAGCACTTTTTTGTTTTTAATTTTTTTATTTTATCATTTGCTCCTTGATTATCAGGAAGCCTGATAATCCAACTCTAAGTTATCTTCCTTTCCTGGCTAAGTTATTCTTTTACCCCGAAGTCATTAAGAATAGAGAATATTCTTCTTTAGCGTATTGCCCCAAAGCCTGCCTGGGGCCTGGCACACGGGACTTAATAGATGTCAGAATCATACACCGAAAGCAGTGGAGATATTTAGAGCTAAAGGAGAGAAGAAACTTAGGTTTATGAGAGGTTTATTTGAGGTCTTTGCCAAATAATTCTGATTACTGACCACTGATTAAGTCACTGATAAAAAAAATTAAAAGTAATGATATTATAGTAGCTGACATCATTTATTTAGCCAGATTCCCTCCATGTCAGCAATTGTATCCATATTTTTTTGTAATTCTGATCACCCTGTAGGTGAGGCCTTATTATTCATCTTTTTACATATGTAGAAACTAAGGTTCAGAGAATTATCTTTGTCCCTTACCACAACTTATTCTCTATTCTTAATGACTTCGGGGTAAAAGAATAGCTTAGCCAGGAAAGGAAGATAACTTAGAGTTGGAGGAAAGGTTTTAGGGCTGAGATTTCTTTTATGTGTTTTAGCTTGGGTAAATAAAGTCTCTGCTTTTCAAGCTGATCTAATACTCTTGTCACAACTGGAAGAAGCCTTAATACCCGTGCAGTTCTCCCTTACAGAAGCTCAGTCTAGCATAATGAAGCAGTGGTGAGGTGGTAAAAGACACCAGGCTTCTGAATCCCGGTCCTCCTACCTTTCTAGGTACAGTGGCTTTTCCTGCAGGGTATACATAACCTTTCCATTGCCTAAGTGTTGGTTTACTGGGTTGTGCCTTCTCTGTTCAAAGAAAAAACAAAAACAAACAAACAAAACAAACTTAGTGCAAAGCTAATGAGTTATATGCAGTTCAAATGACCTTTAATTATTAGAAGAAAAGTTAAAATTACATATTTTGTTAACTATACCTTAATAAAGCTGGGGGGGGCGCGTGGGGGCAGGAAACAGGGCAAACTGATAGTGTAAGAAACAGTTAAAATGTGAACAATTAAAATGTAAACATACTTGAGATTCTGGTCCAGTTTCAGATAAATGTGAAATAAAATTTTTTTTTTTTAAAACAAATTGTGTAGATTTAACATTCAACTTAAATACAGTTAGTAGCATGTACAGGCAGGTATGTGTGTGTGGGTGTATTAAAAAGCAAAGTTCAGAAGGGTCAGATATTTGAAAACAAAAAAAGCAAAGTTCACCTCATCTGTATGTAGAAAATGATGCTGGGCCACAGATCATGGATGTTTAATCCACTACCGCTAGTATTTGTGCTTAGCGCTTCTAAGTGCATGGAACTCTGCAGAAATGACATATGACACATTTCCTGCTCCCAAGGAAATAGTCTTGCTAGCAGAAGCTGGTCTCCTGAGTCCTAGGCGAGTTTATTGTGCTTCACTGATTTTTCATCAGAGAGGAGGTTGTGTTTACAGGTATGAAAGAGCATAGCATGAGATTGTATGCATGAGTTCTCATATCTTCCATTCATCCAGCAAACAGTTATTAAACACCTACTATTTTCTGATCACTTTGTTAAATACCAATGATACAGAGATAAATCATCAAGGTATTTGCAGTGTCTGTCTGGAGAGATAGTCATGTACATAAAGATGTCCATATATGTACACATACTTAGTAAGGAACCTGATAAAAGTAGCATTTAGTCTTCTGTTGAGTTTGGCAGGAAAGATGCTAATGTGCAACTTAGGTTTTTGGCTAAAGCTTCTTAGTAGAAGCATCATTTGGTACAGGGTTATAATTCAAATCAGGAACTGAATGTGGTCTTTCATTTCCTAGCCATGATGGAATAACACGGACAGGGTTTACCTTCCTGCATTAAGGTACTAGAAAATCAAACATTTATCAAACAACATTTTTCAGTCTTTGGATGACAGGCTGTAAAGGACTGTTAAGAAAGGATGAGAAGAGAAAAGAAAGCTATAAAAAAGACTCAGTTGGAACTTTTAGGGATGAAAAATATCTGAATTGAAAAATAAAGTGGAAGGAATTAACAGATTAGGAGAAAAGATCAGTGCATTAAAGAAGTAATAGAAAATGTCCAAATGAAGTGTATAGAGGAAAAAAGATGGTAAAGCAAATGAACACAGTATTAGTGACCTGTGGGGCAATATCAAAAAGTCTATGAAGGGTGGGGGCAGAAATTTTTTTTTCCCAAAATTTAATGAAAACTTTAAAGGCACACATACAAGGAGCTCAATAAACATAGAATGTAAAGGAAACTGTACAATAAAGAGGAACATTTCTTAATGATAAAATGGGTTAACTCCTCAAAAGGACATAATGGCCCTAAGTGTGTATATTCTTAATGAGAGAGCTCCAAAATATGTGAAGTGAAAACTGATAGAACAGAAAGGAGAAATAGACCAACCCACAATTACAATTGGGATCTTAATATTTTTAACTCAGTAATTGATAAAACAGTGAAACTGAAAATCAGTAAAGTATGGAAGACTTGGATAATACTGTCAACAAGCTTAATCTACTTGACATTAAAGAACATTCCATTCAACAACAGCAGAGTATACGTTCTTTTCAAGTGCACATTGGGTATATACCAAGATAAACTATATTCTAGGCCATAAAAACAGTCTTAATAGTTTAAAAGAATTGAAACCATACAAAGCATATTCCCTGACCAGAACAATATTAAGGTAGAAATTAATGGCATAAAGATATTTGGAAAACCCCCAAATATTTGCAAATTAGCACACCTGTAAATAATTCATAGATGAAGATAAATCACAAAGAAAATTAGAAAATATTTTGAACTGAACGAAAATCAAAGCACAACATAGTGGCTGGGCGTGGTGGCTCACTCCTGTAATCGCAGCACTTTGAGAGACCGAGGCAGGTGGATCACTTGATGTCAGGAGTTTGAGACCAGCCAGGTCTACATGGCAAAATCTTGTGTCTACTAAAAATACAAAAATTAGCCAAGTGTGGTGGCACACACCTGTAATCCTAGCTACTTGGGAAGCAATAGAATCACTTGAATCCAGGAGGCAGAAGTTGCAGTGAGCCAAGATAGCACCACTGCACTCCAGCCTGGGCAACAGATCCTGGCTGTTTTTGTGCCTGTCTCAAAAAACAAAAAAAAACTACAACATAGGAAAATTTCTGGAATGCAGCCAAAGCAGTATATAGAGGGAAATCCGTAAAATTAATTCTATGAATTAAATCCCTAAATGCTTATTTTAGAAAAGAAGAAAGATCTAAAATGAGTGAGCTAAGCCTCTGTCTTAAGAAAGTAGCTGGGGCGAGGTGGCTCATGCCTGTAATTCCAATGCTTTGGGAGCCTGAGGTAGGGAGATTACTTGAGGTCAGGAGTTCACAGCCAGCTTGGGCAATATAGTGAGATCTGTCTTTTAAAAAGGTGCAGGGGGGAAGGAAACTAGAAAATTAAACCCAAAGTAAACATAAGAAATGTAAGATTGTAAGATAAGAATAGAAATCATGCAATGAAAACCAATGAAACTAAAAGCTGGGATTTTTTTTTTTAAAAAAAAGATTAATAAAATTGCTAATTCATAGTCAATTGATCAGGCCAAAAAGTGAGTTTACATAAATTATCAATATCAGAAATGAAAGAAGGACCTCATTACAGAGCAGGTATATTTTAGAAGAGTAGTAAGGGAATATTTTGAACAATATTATGCCAATAAACTTGACAACTGAGATAAAATAGATTCTTGGAAAAGACAAACTGTGTACCTAAAGCTCACTCAAGAAGAAATAGGTAGCATATGAATAGCTCTACTCTAGTAAGTAATTGATATGGTTTGGTTGTGTTCCCACCCAAATCTCATCTTGAATTGTAGTTTCCATAATCCCCATGTGTCATGGGAGGGACCAGGTGGAGATAATTGAATCATGGGGGGGCAGTTTCCCCCATCCTGTTCTCAAGATAGTGGGTTAGCTCTTACAAGATCTGATGATTTTATGAGGATCTTCCCCCTTTGCTGGGCACTCATTCTTGCCACTCTGTGAAGAGGTGCCTTCCACCATGATTGTAAGTTTCCGGAGGCCTCCCCAGCCATGCGGAGCTGAGTCAATTAAACCTCTTTCCTTTACAAATTACCCAGTCTCAGGTATTCCTTTATGGCAGCATGAGAAGAGACTAATACAGTCATTAAATAGTTCTGTTTAATTGAAATTAGTCATGAGTTTTAATTAATAATAGGGCTATTATAGCTCTACTTATGTTAAAGAAATTGAATTTGTAGTTAAAAACTTTCCTCTACATAAAATTTCAGGCCCTGATTGCTTCACTGGAGAATTTGACAAAAAATTTAAGGAAGAAATAATAATAATTCTACATAAATTCTTCCAGAAAACAGAAGATAGAACACTTCCTTGTTGATTTTATATGGCTAGGATTACCTTCTGCCAAAATCTGACAAAAACATTACAAGGGGGGAGAAAGTACAGTACAAAAAAAATCCAGCAATATATTAAAAGGGCAGTATATCATGACCATATTGTGTTTATCTCAGGAATTAAGGTTAGTTTAACATTTGAAAATCAGTCAGTGCGGCTTACCATATTAACAAGAATATAGTAGAACTATAATAGATGCAGAAAACCTGTTTGACAAAATGTGACATCCACTCGTGAGTGTAAAATTCTCAATAAACTAGGAATAGAAGGGAACTTTCTCAGCGTAATAAAGGACATCTACCAAAGAATCTATTGCTAACATATTTAATGGTGAAAGAAAGACTGAATACTTTTCACTAAGATTTGAGCACAAGGCGAGGATGTCTGCGCTCATATAGTGTTCTATTCAATGTTATGTTGTAGAACTTCATCTGTATAATATAGGTTTGAAAGGAAGAACCAAAACTGTGTGTATTAAAAACATGATATATGTAGAAAATCTTAAAGAATCTAGAAAAAAGTGATTGAAACTAATTACCAAGTTTGCACAGTACAAGGTCAATATGCAAAAATTAACTGTAGCTCCACACAATAGCAGTGAACACTTGGAAGCTAAGTAAAAAATACCATTTGTAATACCTTCAGATTATAAAGTAGTTGGGGATTAATTTAGCACAGTATGTTTCCTGTATGCTGAAAACTACAAAACACTAGTGAGATAAATTTTAAAAGACCTAAATAAGTGACTTTTATGTTTATTAATTAGGTGTTTTGATATTAATTTGTCAGTTTTTACCAAATTCATCTATAGATTCAACACCACCCCAACTCTGTTGGAAGATTTTTGTAGAAATTGACAAGCAGATTTTAAAATTTATGTGGAATGGCAAAGGACTTAGTATAGTCAAATCAGTTTTCAAAAATAACAGTTTTAGAGGATTTATCCTACTTGATTTCAACACTTCTTATAAAGCTTCAGTAATCAAGACACTGTGATATTGGATTAAGAGTAGACAGACCGGTGAAATAGAACAGAGAATCTAGAAATAGAAATATACCATGTGGGCAATCATTTTTGTCAAAGGTGTGAAAATAAATCAATGAGGAAAAGATAATGTCTTTAACAAATGTTGGTAGAACAATTTGACGTCTGTATGCAAAATAGTGAACCATGACTATGACCTTGTGGAATATACAAACATTTATCAGGAAAAGTGTTATAGGTTAAATTGTGTCCCTCCCCTTCCAGATTCATATATTGAAGTCCTAACCCCTAGTACCTCACAATATAATCGTATTTTGAAATGGGATGATTGAAGTGTAATTAGTTAGGATCAGGTAATACTGGAGTAGGGTGGGTCTCTAATTCAATATGACTGGTGTTCTTACTAAAAAGGGAAATCAAGGGCCAGCAGGGTGGTTCACACCTGTAATTCTAGTGCTTTGAGAGGCCACGGTGGAAGGATCACTTGAGGCCAGAAGTTTGAGACCAACCTGGTCAACAAAGCAAGACCCTATCTCTACAAAAGAATTTAAAAAATAGTAGCCAAGTACAGTGGTGTACCCCTGTAGTCCCCGCTATTCAGGAGACTGAGGTGGAAGGATTATTTGAGTCCCGGAGTTCAAGGATGCTGTGAGCCATGATCATGCCACTATACTCCAGACTGGTTGACAAAGCAAGACCTTGCCTAAAAAAAAAGGGCCAGTGGTGGGGGGGGTTGGGAAATTAAGACACAGGTATGCACAGAGGGAGAACACCATGTGAACATGAAGTTAGACATCAGGGTGACACCCCTACAAGCTAAAAAATACCAAAGATTGCCAACAAACGACTAGAAGCTAGGGGAGAGGCAAGAAAAAGATTATCTCTCTTAGTTCTTAGAAGGAGCCAACCCTGTAGACACTTCGATCTTGGACTTCTAGCCTGCAGAACTGTGAGGCAACAAATTTCTGCCATTTAAGCTACTCAGTTTTGTGGTGCTTTGTTATGGCAGCTGTAGCAAACTAATATTAAAAGGATCATAGACCTAACTGTAAAAGCTAAAACCATAAAACTAGAAGAAAAGATAGGAGAAAATCTTTGACTTTTGGTTACACCCACGTCTCATTAAAAAGTTATAAGCAAGAATTATAAAAGATAATATTGATCTTAAGACTACATCAACATTAACATTTTTTGCTCTTCAAAAGACACTATTAAAATGCAAGGTGAGGCCAGGTGCAGTGGCTCACGCCTGTAATGCTAGCACTTTGGGAGGCTGAGGCGGGCAGATCACTTGAGGTCAGGAGTTCAGGACTAGCCTAGCCAACATGGCAAAACCCCATCTCTACTAAAAAATACAAAAATTAGCTGGGTATGGTGGCATGCGCCTTAATCCCAGCTACTGGGAAGGCTGAGGCAGGAGAATCACTTGAACCAGGAGGCGGAGGTTGCAGTGACCCGAGATCGTGCCATTGCACTCCAGCCTGGGCGACATAGTGAGAATCTGTCTTAAAGAAATAAAAAAGAAAATGGAAGGTGAGTCACAGACTGGGAAAAAAATATCTGTATTTGATGTATGTGTGTATGTGTAGCATAACATATATATGATTAAGGACTTTTATCCAGAATATATTTTTCAAAACTTGTGCAACTCGATCATAAGAAGACAAATAATGTGAATAAAAATTTGGCAAAAGAGGCAAGGGTGGTGGCTCACCTCTGTAATCCCTGCACTTTGGGAGGCTAGGGCAGGGGGATCACTTGAAGTCAGGGGTTCATGACCAGCCTGGCCAACATAGTGAAACTCTGCCTCTACTAAAAATACAAAAATTAGCTGGGTGTGGTGGCACGTGCCTGTGATCCCAGCTCCTTGAGAGGCGGAGGCAGGAGAATCGCTTGAATCTGGGAGGCAGAGGTTGCAGTGAACTGAGATCGCACCACTGTACTCCAGCCTGGGAGACAGGGCGAGACTCTGTCTCAAAAAAAAAAGTTGGCAAAAGGTTTAGACACTTCACCGAAGAAGAAATGCTGATGTCAAAGAACCACATTAAAAGATACTCAGCTTGATAGTCTTTAGGGAAATGCAAATTAAAATTACAAAATACCATTTACCCACTTGTTAGACTGGCCTCTAACAGTTCCAAGTCTTGGTGAGAATATAGAGCAGTGGGAACTCTCTTATAGTGCTAGTGAGAATACAAAGTTGTGTAGCTACTTTGGAAAACAGTTTGACAGTTTTTTACGAAGTTAAAGATACACCTAACCAAATGAACAAGCAATCCCATTTTCTAGCTATTTACCCAAGATAAAGAAAAACATGTCAATTGGGAGACTTGTAACCGAAGGTTCAAAGGTTCATAATAACTTGTGGAAATAACTCAAATAAATGTCCATTACCTGGTGTTTGGATAAACAAATTGTGGTATACCCACAAGATAGAATATAGAATACTAATTGGCAATAAAAGTGAATGAATTACTGATACATACATAGGATGAATGAGTCCTAGGAGCATAATGCCAAGTGAAAGAGAAGGAAGACACAAGAGTACATGGTATACAATTCCACTTGTAGGAAATTGTTCAACAGTGAAGTTATAGTAACAGAAAGTAGATCAGAGGTTGCCAGGGGCTTGAAATGGAGGGGAGATTGACTGTCAATGGGGAGGAGGGAACTTTGGAAGGAGTTGATTTCTTTATCATGATTGCAATGATGGTTACATGATGATACATTTGTGACTACTCATTGAATTGAACACTTAAAATTAGTTTATTTTTCATGTATTCTACCTCAACAAAGAACTATAAACAAACTGTCTATGTCTGTCAAGCCCTGTTAGGAATGTGATTAGATAAATGTGATGTGGGTCCTCCAGGGAGCTCAGTCTGTGGACATGGTATGGAAAGATTTACAGTTCAAAGGGACAAGAACTCTAGGGAGGAGTGCTGAGGCACAAAGGAAGGAGTATTTGATCAGGGAAGGCCCCACAAGGGAGCCTTGAGTTTTAATTTGATGGCTGAACAGGAGTCAGACGAATGTTGAGGGGAAGGACATTCCAGGCAAAGGCATGCAAGTAGGAAACTGTATGTTATGTTTTATAAGCCACAGGGAGCCTGGTATTGTTGGAGCCCTGGTGTCATGAGGTTTATGTGGAAGTAGCAAACGTTGAAGCTGGACCGGTTGGCGGAGATAAAAGGTGGAATGTTTCTCACATTTGCTTATCGAACTCCTATTGCAAAAACAACTAGGTACTTGAGAATCCATTCCTCTTGGACAAGAGATGAGATTATCAATGTGCCCTTTCATTTCTGTTTATTCCTTTCCTTTTGGCTTAACACAGACAACACCACCACCACAAAATACCTTGTTTTTAGAATTAACAGTTTTAAAACTTTAATTCTCCTTGAATAGACCTCAGCTGAATTTGTATAAGTAAGGCCGTATTTAAGCTTTCACCTGTTACAGAAAGGAAACATGTTTTGATGTTTGAGAAAGCCTTTAGTACTAGCACATTAATAGCCATCTGAAAGAACTGAGATTAGCCAGATATGGCTTGTGCCTTCAAGGAAATGTCAGTTTCTTTGCACCAATAGTGAGAAGTATAAAATCCCCACATTACATTTTGGATGAGAGAAAATCTTATGAAACGACTTACTAGTTCAACTCTGTATACATGAAATCTTTGAACATCACTCTCTATCCTTGCAGTAATTCAGGGAAACGTATACCTGTGTGTGTGTGTGTGTGTGTGTGTGTGTCTGTGTCTGTGTCTGTGTCTGTGTCTGTGTTAGAGGCAGACTCATAGAAGGATTTACATTAAAACGGGATAGCTGATTTTGAAGGCCTGGTCTAAAATTTAATGCTTTCTTGTGTGTTGCAGGCTGTGGAGTTTGAAGGCTGGGCCGACACCCTCTTTCTTCTGCAGTTCACCCTCTCCTGTGTGATGGGGTAAGCCTTTGCTACCTTGTTAGCAGATAGTTTTCCTAAAGAAATAGGTTAGAGAAATTTGCGTGCCTCATTTCTCAGTATTATCTTTTTAGGTCTCCTGAGTGTGTCAGCCTAGGATAATTAAGCCTCCAGATTCAGGTGGTTTCATAGCCCTTGGGAATGTGCTCTTAGGGCTACTGAATTGATACCTTAGAAGGATGAAGAAAAGAAACAGTTTACCTGATAACCTGCTGTTTAGTAAGCACCATCGTATTTCAACATGCATTATATAGTTTTATCTCTATACTGACCATTTGACAGATAGAACTTTAGTAAATTGTCTAAATTTGCACAGTTTGTAGGTGGCAGTGGCAGCATTTGAATTTGGGGCAGTTTGACCCCTCTTTACTATGTTTTCTTCTTCATAGAAGAGAATATGTAGAGGATGAGAGGATACCTGCAAACATGCCTCTTCTCCTCACCTCCATGTTTCTCTAATGTGTTTTTTTTCCCTCAGCTAGTCAGTTTAGTTGCTATTTGTGACTGGATCTGGCACACAGTGAGCAGGTGCTTCAAAATAAAGTTGACCTGATGCCTTGGTACTAAGTCAGGCTCAGAAGCCTCAGTGTAAATCAGAGGCTTTGTATCTCCTCTTAAAGTAGTTTTAATTTGGTTTTCTTCAATATTTAAGGATCTCTCTTGCCTCCATCTGGCCCAGAGGACATGTTGTCCTTATGGAAGGTGCACAACTGCGTTTTAGGGTCTGTGAGCTCTGAGCTTTCTGTCTGGCTTAGGCGTATTAGTAGGAAGCATGATCTATAAAAAGTCATGATTGTAAGAGATGGTTCAGGGTTTTGATGAGGGCAGCAAGGAAAAATACTTGGTAAGGAGATGAATGTGTTTCTCTTTAGTGAAATTTTAAAAATTCTGAAGCTGCAGTATAACAAGCAGTGAGGTGAGGAAAATTCATAGCTGGTCAGTGACTAGAATGTGCTGGCCTGGCCAACACTGATTGTTTATCTTAGCTAGAGATTACTATAAAGTAAGAAACTGGATTTTATACCTCTTCCTTCATTCTAGGTTTATCTTAATGTACGCCACAGTACTCTGCACGCAGTATAATTCTGCTCTTACAACTACAATAGTTGGCTGTATTAAGGTAAGTAGAAAAACTACTGTTATCTTTTTGGTACCTGCGTTATTTGAAAATTGTTCCTTTAAGATAAGAGTCTGGCGATGGCCTTTAAGACCCAAATCGTTATTTCCTCACATAACTGTCTTAGTTTGACAAATTGTGGTGATAGTTTCTGAAACAGTCTTTAAGAATGCAGGGAGGGCATAGTCTCTACTTGGAGGCAGCTTAGCTCCGAAGAGCATGGGAAAAGGAAAATGTACTATCTGAATAGAGGAAGGAATAGAATTAGATCTGTTTCTGACAGGGCAGGTTAATAGCTTGGTAATGATAAGCCTGTCCGTTTAACCCCCAGTGAGAACTACTGTGTTCTCTGCCTCACTGAGATCTGGCTGTTTTGTAGGGAAAGGATGCTGGCCAGAAACTAATCGGGAGAGTTTTCCTATGCCTGAGCCAAACCTTAAATGGCTCACTTTTGAAAGCTGCGTCTGACATTTCCAGTGATCTCATTTCCTCCTGATCCATTTTATTTGAGGGAGACTAATTTGTCTTCAGCCAGGAGAACCAAGTTGACTCGAATATTGAGCTAAAGTTGGTGGCTTGAAGCCTGAGGCCTCTTTCATCTGACTCTGTGATTCCAGTGCTTTATGATTCAAGAGGCCGCAGCTTGTCTGAATTCCAAATGAATTAGCCAAGTGGGCCTGCTTCCTTAAAAAGGCAAGACCGAGAGATGTAGATCCTTAATGTTTGGGGAAAAGAGGGCCATTACCCTTGTGCCTTCCTTTCTGATGCCCCAGTACTCAGTGAGGGAAGGGGTTTCAGAGGTCAAGTTTTTACTGCTCTGCTGTTTATCTTTGTAGTTTCAATAGAGTGGTGCCCACCTGATCTCATTTTAGAAACTAGATTGGGTTAAAACTCCAGAAAGTCTGTGGTTTCAAATCATGAAATTGGACTGTTTGTTGTGAATAGAATTCCAAATTATATAACAGGTCAACAGTGTGAATCTGTTTTGAAAGCTAGAGACATTCCATATGCCAGGCTGACTGAGACAGCTTTAGGCCCCTCCCCCAAATTAGCTCTGGTTGTGTTTTGGTTTTGTAAAGTGAATGCTTCAAAGGCAAAGTGGATGGCTTGCCTCTTCAGTATAAGAGCAGTGAGAATATGAGAAATAGGCCATGTTTTTAGCTAAGGAGAGGGATGATGCAGGAAAGCCCATGTTTAATTTTAATAAGTAAACCTATTTGCCTGGAATTTCTTAGTGTACTTTATCATTATCAACATGGGATACAAATAGTCATTCTTGCTTACATAAAGTTTATACTTTCCTTTTGATACATGTTTCTCCTCACAGTAGTCCAAGAACTCCATGGATTTACTCATTCCAGGGTGTTTAATTTTACTTACAAACTCCACAGGGAGGCAAAAACTGAATTGTCTGATTAGTTTACTACTGCTCTTGCTTCCTACTGGTGCAGGGTATCACTGTTGAAGGATGGCTTGCACATGCGGACAGATGGGAATCGCTGATACCCTTGCAGGGTCGAAGTCTCACAGGACACAGTGGAGCTTCTGTCATTAGCGTCCCAGTCGTAACCCATTTAGCTCAGCCATTCCTCCTACAAGAGGCTTTAAGCTTCCTTCTGTGCTTGAGAATCCCCTGCAAATCCTTAGGGTCAGCATTCCTTTTTCTCTTCAGGATGGTGGGAAAATCACTTAGGATAACTCGTTAAAAGTAGAAATTCCAAGGCCTACCCAGATAGACTCAGTCAGAATCTCTAGAGTAAAGGTTAGAAATGTTTATGTTTAACAAGGTTGCCAGGCAGTTTTCAGGTATACTAA
Organism: Theropithecus gelada; assembly: GCF_003255815.1. Lineage (NCBI taxonomy): Eukaryota > Metazoa > Chordata > Mammalia > Primates > Cercopithecidae > Theropithecus > Theropithecus gelada. The sequence goes on along the minus strand of NC_037668.1, from coordinate 94,870,157 downwards.
AGTTTGAGAATTGCAGTCTTAGTTTTGACCTATTGTGACTCTTCTGTGCTTCCTGATAATTTCTTTTTTGAAGACGTTGGTGTCTTTTCTTGATAGCCAGCCTTGCTTAGGATACCCTAATATATACCTACAGGTTTTCCAACTTCTGATTTCGAGCAGCATGGGTTGGATTCTGTCCCCTTCATTTCTGAAGTTCCTTGGGCAACTTACATAATTAATCCCTGGATCTCTGTATTCAAATGAGGTCCTATTATACACTTTCCTAAGTTGGTCTGCTAGCCTTGTTTATTGTTACATGATACTTAATTTTATTTTTTCCCTTCAAATAATAGGAAAATCCTTTCTAAGGCAACCTCCTGTCTTCGAGGCTGACATAATTTTGAAGGTTCTCTCAAAGGGTGTTTTATTAGAAAAATAATTTTGAAGTTTCTTTTTGGCCTTTTTCACTGTGTCATTTTACTTTGTGTCTCATAGGCCTAATCTAGAGGCCTGTGAGAAATAGAGAAATATATTTTGGGGTAAAATATTTTAATTTCCTTCAGTCCTCACTTTAAAACTTCCAAAAGTTTTATATATTAAAAGCCATTTGGGCCAGAGGTCATTTGAGATAGACAAAGAAGTGAGAAAACAAATTTAGGTAAGCAGAAAAGAGTAAATTTAAATACATTGTCCCATATCTTTTTTTGGTCATAGTCCTAAGAATGGATTAGTTTAAACATTTGTGTCCCATTTTAGGAGGTGGCATTGTAGATACACTAGGCCTCTATGTATGATGAAGGCAAACAGATCTTTAATAGGAGGTGTTTTTATGGAAACAGAAGAAAAAAACTAAGGTTAATGTCTGGAGTAGTATATAGAGTTTTGTAGAGTCCTTGAAGTATCTTCAGATTGCAGTGGCAATCTGACAGACTTTACTGGATTATAGTTCAAATCACTATTGAAATAGTGAACTTTCTGAGTAGTGTATACATCAGTAGGCATGAAGGCTGTTTGTGTGTAACTTGTGATTTTTCCTGAAGTTTAAGTTGTCTAGTTTCAGTTTATAGGGCTTTAAGAAAAGTACAGTTTTAACTTGCAGTGACTTAAAGTCAAAAATGGAAGAAAAATTTGAAAATGTTAGTTTGGAAACCTGTATCCAGGAAAGAATTTAGGTTTTAGTCTAAATATTAGAGAAGTAATAAAAACAACAGTGAATGAGGCTAGAATCTAATTTAAACAGGTGTGCTATAGTTTTATTTGAAACATATTTTTTTCTCTAGTCTCCCATTTTTACCAAAGATAAATCATACAGGATCAATTTATTTGTAAAATAAGTTTAAGTCTTATTATACTTGGCCTGCTTATTTGTATAAAGTGTAGTAAGAATAGCGATTGGCCATATAGGCTCTTTTTAGATTAGTTTTGTTGGAACTTTTAAATAAGGAATTTTAGATTATTAGACCTTTAAAAGCCTCAAGGCCAGGAAGCTAAGCCAAGGATTTGCCACCAGACTCTAATACCTGTAACAAATTGGGTGAATCTTTCTCCTTTTGATATCATAAAATAACTTGAGGTCCCTTGGCCTGTCAGAAAGTTACATTTTTTGTTTATCACAGGTCAGGAAGCTTGTAAAGGAACTCTGTAGACAAGGGTCTTTTTATTGACTTTATAAAGTCAACTTTAATTTCTTAAAGTGGTCTGGTTGCATCTGAAAATATGTTATTTTAGTCACAGCCTTGGTAAAATAACCAGTGTCTCTAACTGTGTCCTGTTACAAAGAAAACAGATGTGTATTGAACTTACCTAAACAGTTATATTCTGATAAGTTAAGAATATTTATAAATAGTTTTTAAATTTGGAGAAATTAGAAAGATACATGTTTTAAATTTGTTCACAAAGTATATTTTACTCAATTGTTGTAAATTATAAGTAGTTTAAAAGAAAAAAAGTTTTTTGACTCTGGCAAACACAGCATTTTTTTTAAAGTCATAAAAATTACTTTAGTCTTTTACTAATGTAATTCCATGTAATTAATTCTTATTCTGCTGGATGTTAGGTTAGCAATCCTCATGAATACATCAGTTTTTTAACTAGAGTACTGAAAGTTTTCACCTAGTCTAATGGTCTGATCAATAAAGTTACCAGAAACCTGTATTTACAACTACTTATCAGGGTCTTTTTTATTAATTTCTCTGAAGAAAAAGCAAATTTTGGACTCTACCCGATTGTAAACTGCATTTTGAGAAGAATCAAAGTAAAACAGTAATTGTCAATGGACAACAAAAGTCTTAGAATAGTTATACAATTGACAAGGAAATTTGGTTATTTCACTGGCATATACCAATTTAACATAATCATAATTATTACTGATAATATATGTGAAGACATTTCAAATCTTTAGGAATCTCATAGAGATTTAGAACATATGTTAATAACACATTTATATAAATATAACGCAGAGAGAGTTAAGCACCATTTTTTAAATGATTTCCATTTGATTTTAATATACTGAATAAGGCTAATATGTTTCTCTTGGACTTCTAGGGGCCCTATTATCTAAAAAGTTAGTTTGAGGTAAAAAAAAAAACTGAATTTGAAATTTTGATTTGGGGAAATATGTCAGATATCAAAGGTTTAAAACAAGATTATAGGCCACTAAAATATGTCATTTATTTAGTCAACGTGATAATTTAAAGATTTTAAAAAGCAAAACCTTTTACTCTTGGTGGAGACTTATAAGACATAATAAAGACACCATGAGTTATACTGAATCTGTTTTTCCCTCTCCCCCTCTTTGTTTTTTGTAGTTTATTTAGAAGGTAAATAAAATTTTAAAAATTATTTTTTATTAATACTACATGAAAAATTTGTTTAAAAGAGAAAACTGCCCGGGCTTGGTGGCCCATGTCTTTAATTCCAGCACTTTGGGAGGCCAAGGTAGGGGGATCACTTGAGGCCAGGAATTTTAGACCAGCCTGGCCAACACAGTGAAATGCTGTTTCTATCAAAAAATATAAAAATTAGCTGAGCATGGTGGCGTGCACCTGTAGTCCCAGCTACTTGGGAGGCTGAGGCAGGAGAATCACTTGAACCCATGTGGCAGAGGTTGCAGTTAGCTGAGATCGCACCAGTGCACCCCAGCCTGGGCAACACAGTGAGATCCTGTCTCAAAAAAAAAACAGAGAAAATTAGATTTTATTTTTGTATTAGTGTATTATTAATGTTAATTTTAATAAAACCTTGTAAATAAATCTATTTAATTTTAATTAGTTTAACCACAAGATTTTTATATGTTTTTAAATAGCCTATTAAATTTAAACATTTTTAAAAATATTTATTTTTACTTTTTTAATTAAAAAAAATTAATTTATTTTTACTTTTTAAATGTTTATACTAGGCAATATCTTTATTTTTACAAAAACATTTTTATGTTTTTTTATAACCTTTATGAAAAACATTTTCCTTTTTGAATATACTTTGCATATTGAATTGTTTATTTTAATATCTAGTTTATGTATTTTAATTATGATAGTATCTCTTAGTAATTCTTATTTTTAGTGAAAAAACCTAGGAAATAAGTAATTTTAACTATATGTAGAGTGCAAAACAAAGAATAGAGCTGTGAACACAATGCCTGGAAGAGTTAATCCTTAGTATGGCCAAGAGACATGGTTGGGCTAGGGAGGACAGGGCCTGGGTGTTGTCCCTAGACCTCACCATGGTTGTTTGCCTAGACATTAGAATCTAAAGTCTCAAATTTACAGACATAAGCTCACAGATAAATTAAGCAAACATTAAAAATATTATAGAAGTAACAGTTCTGTGACTTTAAAACATTTAGTAGAGCCAGTATAAACCTGTCTGATCAATCCAACCAGGACAAAAAAAAAAAAATCTGACTTAAAATTTGAAGACATTTTAATTTTATTTTACTAATAATTTTTAAACTTTTAATTTATTAAGGATTACTAAAATCATGTGAACTTGAAAATTATTTGTGCTTATTTAATTTATGAGTACTAACTTATCAGTTAATTTGATATGTAGACAGTATATATACACATAGACATGTATATATAAAAATATAGATGGACACAAATAAAGAGTTTATAGCTTTGGTTTTAAAATTTTAGCCATAAGACCAGTAAAACTCACTAGTTTAAAGGAAAGTTGGATTTAAACTTTGTCTTTGTAAGTGAAAAAGATTGAAGTGCATCTGTCTCACATGGCCCAAGCCCTTATTGTGTTTTAGAGAAAATAGGGTAGTAAATTATGTTTTATAGTATGGAGAGAGAATTTATATTTTTTAAAAGGAGTTTGAATGGTTAGTGGAAGATTAAAAATGGATGTCAAGGTAACAGAATTATAGGAACTTACAGGATTTTATAAGGGCACTAATTTTATTTAGAGGGGCATTGTAAAATTTAGTCTGTTTTTTAACTGGATCACTGAGCTCAAGGCAGAGCCCATTAAGGAACAGGGTCAACAAAGTATCTGTACTTTTTAGGGCCTAATAATTAAAATATGCGGAAAGTAGGCACTGTTGAAAGGCAGAACATACAGAGCTTTAAAACTTTAGAATTTTACTTTTACATTGAATCCCATATCCCCAGAAAGAAAAATGCCATGAAACCAGGTTATGCAATGCCTGTATAGTGTACTTTGATACAAAGACATTTTTTAAAGTATTTAAACTACATCTTTTAAATCTAAACTCACAAAGAAACAAGTAGTCTCTTGTAGTAATAATCGTTTACTGTAAACAGCTGTTACCAGTCACCTCTAAAACTGTAGCTCTTATGGTGGTGATGACTCACCACTCATCACACACACAAAGGTCACTTTCTCCCACAGTACAAGAAAGGGGGTAGATGGCATCCTTTTTTGTGTTTCTTAAGGGATCTCAATCATTAGAAGTCCCCTCTAGATTCTTTTATGTAGTACCAAAGACAGCAAAGAGGAGGAAGGAGGAATAGGAAGGAATAAGAGTAAATGGGAGAGAAATATATATTTTTTGAGACAGGGTCTCACTCTGTTACCCAGGCTTAAGTGTAGTGGCACAATCATGGCTCACTGCAGTCTCAACCTCCCGGGCTCAATTGATCCCGCCATCTTAGCCTCCTGAGTAACTGGGACTACAGACATCTGCCACCATGCCTGGCCAACTTTTATTTTATTTTATTTTTTTATAGAAACAGGGTTTTGCCATGTTGCCCAGGTTAGTCTTGAACTCCTGGGTTCAAGTGATTTGCTCACCTCTGCTTCCCAAAGTACTGGGATTACAGGTGTGAGCCTCTGTGCCTGGCCCAATTTCTAAGAAAGGAATTAAAATATAAGAGTCTAACTTTAAAAAAATAATTTAAAAAAAAGTTTTAGTCTACTGAAAAAAAATTTAAGAACAGGAGATCTCTCTCTCTCTCTCTCTCTCTCTCTCTCTCCAGGATATATGTTCTTAAATTATATATGTATGTATAATTTGAACATCAGGTTTTAATTAAGCTGGCTTTTAACCACAAAGCTCTTTTTAAAAAATCTTTTTAAAATCTATTACCAGATTTTAGCTGGGGGGACAAACAGATATTTTTGCCTTTTGAATTTTTTTTATTGAAGATACCCTCGCAAGTGAAACTAGTAAGACTTAACCAAAGTTATGACTTAACTAAGGATGCACTTGGCATTTCTAAAGAGGTGGATGGGTACCCCAAAAAGTCAAAGTCACATGAATATTGAGCCAAAAGGGGCCGATTCTCTGACCAGGAATTGAACCCAGGCTGTGGTGGTGAATTGCCAGCCATAAGGTACAGCAACCTTTACTGTGAATCCCACTGGGGATCTAAAGCAGGGAGTGTGAGCTTACAAAGGATTTTAACTTTATTTTAGGTCAGATTTTTGCTCCTTTAATTTTGTCAAGAGAATTTTCAAGACTAACCATGACACTATTATGTGTCTTTTAAAAAAAAAAGTGACCTTCTTATCAATTGTTTAGAATAAGAGATCTCTTAAAATTTTTTTTTCTTTTAATTTGGGAGTCTAATTTAAAGGATCCATCTTTTGACTGTTGAATTTTTAATGGTGTACTTATTTTAATAGTGACTCAATCTAATAGTCTCTTTATGGAAAACCCAGGATGTAATTTTTTAGGTTTAGAAATGTTTTCTTGGAGAGGGCATAGAAGAGCCTACTATCCCAAAGTTCCCATGCCCCGCCCCCACAAAAAAAATGTATTGCCAAGAATAGGCTCAGATAGTGAAAGGTTCTAATTATCATGGATGGTCTCCAGTAACCCACAAATATATGGGGTCCCACCAGTCACAGACCTGTTAATCTGTGACAGTGGGTAGGCCCTCATAGGATTGGACTTTTTTCGTACTAAGCAGGCAACAAAGGTTGAGATGACAAAAGCCCCTTGTAGATGAGACTTTTTATGACAGACTCTCCTAAGAGCTTGACACATTTGGAACAAAATCTTGGGTTTCTAGCCATTTTTAGACTGGCCACGTGACATGACTCAAAAGTCATGCCCCAAGATGGCAGAGACCAAGAGAGAGTGTGCTTCCACTTGATCAGAAGTCAAACTTTCCAGGGCATAAAATGACAAGAGAGAACCTCAAGCAGTACCCTAATTTTTATGACAGCAACACAGACAAAGATAAAGGAAAAGACTATTTTGAGGAAGAAAGGAATCAAACAATTTGAATATTCATGCCACAGGTACCAAAAGCTACAACCAAGACTCGTCACACAAATCTTTTTCTCCCATTAATCAAGATTGGGGCTCGGTGGCTCTATAGGTGGGCGTGGTGCCTCAACTCCTGTAATCTCAGCACTTTGAGAGGCTGAGGCAGGTGGACTGCCTGAGCTCAGGAGCTCAAGACCAGCCTCAGCAATATGGTAAACTTCATCGCTACCAAAAATACAAAAAATTAGCCAGCGGTCCCAGCTGCTTGGGAGGCTTAGGTGGGATGATTACTTGAGCCTGGGTTGCAGAGGTTGCAGTGAGCTGAGATTGTGCCACTGCACTCCAACCTGAGAGACGGAGGGAGACCTGATGGCAAAAAATACAAAAAGATTCTGGAGAGGAAAAAGAAAACAGTGATTTTTTTTTTTTTTTTTTTTTAAACCATCCACTTGATCAGATTCCACAGGGAGAAAGAGGTCTGGAGCCTGGCTGGTAAGAAATTTTTATCTTATGCTGGTTGATGAGGTCCTGGATTATCTTTGCTGCAGCTTCCAAAAGAGCAGAACAGCTTTGGTGACCCTGCTTACTGTGTCAAAACTGTAGGGACCAAGGGAAAATTTGCTTAAAAATCAGCTCACAAAAGACAGACTAGTAAAATAAAAGGTATCTAATTTATTAATGTGCATATGGAGAATATTGCAGAGTGACCACGTAACCTCCCAGGGGGGTGTAGAAGCTTAGGTACTATCTTGAAGTTAGAGAAAGAATGGGGGCTTAGATTGGGCAAAATAGGTTATAGGAGGGACAGAAGGCTTGGCTAGCAAAAGTGGTCTTGTTATACAGATGAAACCTCACGGGGAGCAGCCCTTGGAGACAATAGATGATAAATGCTTTTTTAGACCTTGAAAGGTGTCAGACTCTCAATTAATGTTTCCTAGATCTGGACAAGGGGAGGCCTGGCTGCAGTCAGTGTAGATTTTTCTACAAATGTAAATTTCCCTCACAAAAGACAGCTTTGCAGAGCTACTTCTTTTTGCTAACTTTCTGACAGCTATCTTAATTACTGTATGTTAAAGAAATATATTTGGGGGTAAAATATTTGGATTTCCTGCAACTCCAAATCTGAAATCCAAAATGCTTGCTCCACAATCTAAAACTTTTTGAATGCCGACATGATATTCAAGGGAAATAATCATTGAAGCATTTGGATTTTTGAATTTGAGATATTCAACTGGCAAGTGTAATGGAAATATTACAAAATCTGAAATCTGAAATATTTCTAGTCCTGAGTATTTGGGACCTGATAAGGGATATTCAGCCTCTAGTTTAAATTTTAGAAACTTATTTTTTGTTTTTATGGTCTTAGGATAATTAAAAGGGAGCCAGAAGATGTTTGCACCTGGGAGTGTCAGAAGTGATTTTAGGTATAATACCTTTGAGATGACTTCCCATGTGTTTTCTTAAGATACCAAGGAAGATTCCTCTAAAAACAGTCATTATATTGGTAAAGTCCCCACATTCCCTTTTTTCCATTTTAGAAGAAGAGGCAAAGATACTTTAGGTTCTGGGGGTACATGTGCAGGTTTGTTACATGGGTAAATTGTGTGTCACTGAGGCCTGGTGCACAGACCATCCTGTCACCTAGGTAGTGAGCATAGTACTCAACAGGTAGTCTTCCAGCTCACACCCCCCTTTTACCCTCCCACCTCAAGCAGCCCCCAGTGTCTGTTGCTCCCATCTTTGTATCCATGTATATCCAGTGTTTAGCTCCCACTTTCAAGTGAGAGCAGGTGGTGGTTGGTTTTCTGTTCCTGTGTTAGTTTGCTTAGGATAATGGCCTCCTGCTGCAACCATGTTCCTGCAAAGGACATGATTTCATTCTTTTTTGTGGCTGCATTGTATTCCATGATGCTTATGTACCACATTTTCTTAATCCAGTCCATCATTAATGGGCATCGTGGTTGACTGCATGTCTTTGCTATTAGGAATAATGCTGCAGTGAACGTAAGAGTACATGTGTCTCTTTGGTAGAACAATTTATTTTCCTTTGGTGATATAACCCAGTAGTGGGATTGCTGAGTCAAATGGTAGTTCTGTTTTAAGTTCTTTGATAAATGTCCACACTGCTTTCCACAGTGGCTGAACTAAATTTACGTTCTCCCCAACAGTGTATAAATAAGCATTCCCCTTTCTCCCCAACGTCACCAATATCTGTTGTTTTTTGACTTTTTAATAATAGACATTCTGACTGATATGAGATGGTATCACATTGTAGTTTTGATTTGTGTTTCTCTGATGATTAGTGATGAGCCTTTTTTCATATATTTATTTGCTGCATGTATGTTTTCTTTTGAGAAATATCTGTTCATGTCCTTTGCCCGTCAATGGTGTTATTTGTGTTTGTTGAATTAGGTTGCTTATCAATTCTGGATATTAGACCTTTGTCCAGTGCATAGTTTGTGAATATTTTCTCCCATTCTATTGGTAGTATTCTTTAGTATTGGCAAAAGAATTTATCTTCTGGGGAAATAGATTGGGAAGAGGTTAATGTCACTGTTTTCTTAATAGTGTTCTTCCTTATACTATACTTTTATTAGGATTGGTGGGTTTTCGTTGTTTGTCTTTTGTTTATTTGTTTTTGTATTTTAAGGACAGATATTTGGATGAATTTTATATATATTTAAGAAACTCCGTTAAACCTGTGTAACAGTATATTACTATTTTTATTTTTAGAATATATTAATAACTTATATTGGAATGGTCTTTGGTGGAGATTATATTTTCACGTGGACAAACTTCATTGGTTTAAATATCAGGTAAGTAAAACAATTTAAATTGAAAAATCGGGATTGGATATTCAAATAATGTCACAATAAAGTTAGGCTATTAAATTAATGGAAAATTTATTCATTATTAAACATATATGGAGTGCCTTCTATGTGCTAGATATTTAATGTCTCTACATAATGCTTTTTAAGAAGCGGGGAGAGGTCGGGCATAGTGGCTCATACCTATAATCCCAACACTTTGGGAGGCTGAGGTGGACAGATTGCTTGAGCCCGGGAGTTTGAGACTAGTCTGGGCAACATTGTGAAACTCCGTCTCTACAAAAAAATACCAAAATTACCTGGGTGTGGTGGTGCATGTCTGTAGTCCCAGCTACTTGAGAGGCTGAGGTGGGAGGATCACTTAAGCCCAGGAGGTCAAGGCTGCAGTGAGCTGTGATTACACTGCATTCCAGCCTAAAATAAATAAATAAATAAAATTAAAAAAAATAAAAGTAGAGGGTGGAGAAAATGCTTCTATATTCTATTTAGAGTATTAGGGAATCTTTTCTAGAAGTTGAATTCCCTTTGTTTAGCCTTGAAAGCACTCTATTATGCTAGCTGGCAGTGCAGTGTTCTCTAGAAATATAGGGCTAAAGAAGAATAACATAACCATAATTATTTGATGTGTGTCTGACCTTACTACCTTTCTTTAGACCTTACATGTCTTCATCAGTGAGGGGGTTACTTGTATTGTTTGAAAGATCTTTTTCAGTTCTTGAATTTTGAATCCCATTGTTTTAAATATTCTTTACATGCCTAAAAATGATCAAATTTCTGTTTGGGCCAGACCTCTGTCTTCAAGTCAGACTTGTCTAGTTAACAGTCCACTTGACACCTCCTGCTGACATGTCTAAAACTGAACTGTTTATTTCCTTCAAAGTCTGTGCTACCCATCATCTCTGTCATCTTAGTTGATGGAGACTCCATCCTTCTAGCTACCTGGTTCAAAAATCTTGGCATTATCCTTGACTTTTCTATCTCATGTCTAATATCCAGTGTGTTAGCAAATTTTGTTGGCTTTACCTTCAGAAACTATCCAACAGAAGATCTCTTGTCACTATTAGCATTGCTTTCATCCTCAGCTGAGCTACATTGTTGCCCTAGTCTTATACAGTTTTATCCCTGGTTTGACTCATCCACCTCCCTCTCCTGCTGTCAGTTCTCAACAGAGTAGGCAGTTCATTCTTTGCAAAAGGTAAGTCTGAATATGTCATTCTTTTAATGCTCCCATACTCCCCGCCCCATGACTATTGAAGTTCCAAAGTCCTTACAAGGCCCTACTAGATCTAGCCCCTGTTTACCTCTCCAACTTTAGCCACTGCTTCTCTTCTTCTCCCTTACTCTACTTCATCCATATAGACCACCTTGCTGTTCCTCTAGGATGTTTGGTGTGCTCCCTCTTTAGGACCTTTGGACTGAATATTTTCTCTGCCTGGAATGTACTGGCAGATATTTGCGTGGCTAACTTTTATGCCTGTAAGTTTTTCCTCAGATGTTATCTTCTCAAGGAAATCTACCTGGACCAAACAAAAACATGAAGGTGGAAATGCAGTTGTTGGATGAGGGCTGGGGAGAATGGGCAGTAGGCACTCCAGTGTGGTTAGTGTAAGAGGGATTTCACAAGGATAATTCTGGAAAAGTAGGTCAGTAACCGAGTGTGAGGTGCCTCTCAAATGTCTCATAACGGAGGAAGAATGAGTGCCCAACTTGGAAGACATTCTGTGAGATACCAATAGACTGCAGATGGTAGAGGTTGGGTCAAAACTTGCTTACTTGCCATACAGTTAAGATCTAGTTAGGATGATCAAAAACAGAAAAGCCTTGAGGATGAAGAAAAGCAGCAATTGCCAAAACCCCTTTCATCTTTTTACTGTTCACTGATATTAGCCCCCGGTGTACCTTAGCGTTTTGACTTTTATGTCTCTTGGGTGGCCACTGCATGCTACTCAACCTTGTGAAATGATCTATTGTCTCATATAATTGAAGTATATAATTTAACGGATGTTAATATACATATAGCATAACATCTAACATATAATATATAATAACATAACATATGTAACATTAATATTATAACATTGTCATATAATTAAATTATATAATGTAATTCCTATGTCAATCCTGTAAGAATGGTATTATAATCTCCATTTCACAGGTGTGAGGGAACTGAGGTTCTGAGGGGCTAAGTAACTTGCCCCACATCATAGAGCTTTGTAAGTGGCAGCGTGCACACAGTTAGATTCTCTTTATTCAACGCAATGACATCTTTGTGTTTCTCTCTGTTCAGATTGGAAACCTTTGAAAGATGGTAGATACAGAGGCAGTACAGCTCTGCTGTATTTAGCTGGTGAGAAAGAAAATGGGAAAAGTCTTCCTAAAAGTTGCTGTATGGAGAGTGAAGATGGGTGTCCTTGGTCATTGTGGGAAGAATGTACCCAGAAACCCAGTTTCAGTTATTTGGCAGGAATGTTTTTTGTTAGGAAATAGCGGTATAAGGCAAACTCTTGGTTCATAAGTTTTGATGTAGATTGGCTTATTTGACATATAGAAGGCAGGGTCTAATCTGGGAGGCAGAGGTACCTGCCTAGACACATGAACAGACATGTCAGTGATGAGATATGAAAGAGGCAGCCTGGACGTTAGGACTGTTGTTCCCTGGCCACAGGGTCGCTATACTGAAAGCATTTTTAGTGTATATTTTTGGAATGGATATCTCATTGTTGGGGGCGAATGAATATGTCCATGACTATAGGTTTAGGAGAAGTAGACTGTTTGCATTGCTTTTGAAGATCAAAAGTGGATCAGAGCAGATCAAGTGGATTTAATAGATTCAATAGATTTGGAAGCAGTTTAGCACATTCCAGTCAGATTTGCGGTATTCTAACAAGGCCCCTGTCTCAGGAACTGTAGCTTTGTGTTTTTCTTCTGGTTGTCTCCCAGCTGTGTCTGCCACAGCAGGTCTCTGTGAGTTAAGATTTGGTAGTGCCACTTTGGGAGGCCGAGGCGGGCAGATCATAAGGTCAAGAGATCGAAACCACCCTGGCCAACATGGTGATACCCCCATCTCTACTAAAAATACAAAAATTAGTTGGGCGTGTTGGGGTGCGCCTGTAGTCCCAGCTACTCAGAGGCTGAGGCAGGAGAATCGCTTGAACCCTGGAGGAAGGAGGTTGCAGTGAGCCGAGATGGCACCACTGCACTCCAGCCTGGCAACAACAACAAAAAAGGAGTTGGTAGTGCTATTGTTTGAAGATTAGACATGAAAATTGCTTGAAAATTTTTTAAACGGCGTAAACCTAGGCTTGCATAATGATTTTACCCTATTTTTAATATGCATGTTTTAACTTTTTAAAAGAAAAATCTTAACCAGTTCTAATACAAGGGGTTCTTCTTTTAAAAAATGAATATTTAGGATGATCTAATGTGTTAACACCAATTTCAGAGTACCAGAAGGTATCAACTTTCATGTGAATATTTATGAGGCCAATAGATTAGTTAAAGGTCTCTGTTTGAAGTAGTGGAAGATCCTGATTTAGAATCATTTAGTAGTGATGTGTAAAAATTCAGATATAACCCTTCTTCCCTTCAAATCTGGGCTTTTCCTCATTTTCCCTTTCCCTTCCTTCCAGTTTTCCCCTTCCCCAAAGCTGCTAGAGAGCAGCTTACATAGTTTCTTCCCAAAGCGTTTACTCATCACTGCGTAACACATAGTATGCTTGCTGAGGAACGTTCAGTTCTCTTCAGGTGGTTCATGAATTGCCCTTTCTGAAAATTATATTTGATAATGATCAAGTCAGTAATAAAGATGAAATTAAAAATATTTTATTGTTGCCTCAAGTTACAACCATGTGGCAATAGTGTGCCCCCTCTTTCATTATGTTACATCTCCTTGCTCTATGGTGTGAATGTTTGTGTTCCCCCAAAATTCGTTTGTTGAACTCTCAACTCCCAAAGTGATGGTATTAGGAGGTAGGGCTTTGGGAGGTGATTAGGTCATGGAGTTGGTGTCCTCATGAATGAGATTAGTGCCCTTATGTAAGATATCCCAGAGCATGATGAGAAGATACTGTCTGTGAACCAGAAAGAGAGCCCTCTCTAGACATTGAACCCGCCTTGATCTTAGACTTCCCAGCCTCTAGGACTGTGAGAAATAAATTTCTGTTGTTTATAAGCTACCATTTATGGTATTTTGTTACAGCCGCCCAAATGGAGTAAGACGTTTATTATTATAGTACCTTACCTTTTGTCAGCAGGGCATATCCCCTCTGGTCTGTGAGTGTCAGGGCTGACAGGGAAGGTAGGAGAGAAGAGAATGAAGAGATTATTCACGTAATCTCATTTAATCCTCAGACAAGCTTAGACAGATAACAGTATTCTTATTTGATGAATACAGAAATGGATTAATTTGCGCAGGGTCACATAGCTAGTGTAGATTGAACATCTAAGATCCAGAATGCTCCAAAATCTGGAATTTTTGAATGCTAACAGGACGCTCAAAGGAAATGCTCTTTGAAACATTTCAGAATTGGAATTTGGATGCTCGGGCTGGTAAGTATAATGCAGATATTCCAAAATTTGAAATCGTAAATACTTCTGGTCCCAAGCATTTTAGATAAGAGATACTCAACCTATAGTATATTCAGGATTTGAACCAAGACCTAACTGTAGAGTCCATGTTTTTTTCAATACACTGACTATGCTGGGAATATAGGCTCTGGAATTATCATTAGGGCTAAGCCTGGAATAAATTCCAGGACATTCTTTGTCTTTTTCTATCCTGTGCTTCCCCAGTATTCCTATCCAGTTTAAATAGGGTTAATATGAACATCAGAGATTGTCTCAACAGGAAAAATAAGAAACATTTTTATTTTTTAGGTGGTTGTGGGAAGGGGAAGCTAGAGAAAGGTAGGATGAAAGAAAGGAGAGGTAGCTCTTCTACTTTGTTTTGGGGTGGGTTTGGAAGCAGAGGGAAATTGACTGTCATGTGGATGGGTGTACATGTGAACCTTAAAGAACTTTTAGCTTCAGTCAAAAAGACTTCAGTAAGCCATCTTCTTGGGTCCAGTCCAGCTACCAGGGAAGTAATCTACTTGAGGTACTAGGAAAACCAGAAAAGTTTCTAGGAGAGTCATATCAAATTCCAGAAAAAATTAAATGGGAAAAAGCTGCTAGATGAAGGAAAAGATGAAGCTCTATGAACATTGGCATAAGCTCTATGAATATTGGCATAAGAATTGGGTTCATGGCAGGCGCGGTGGCTCACTCCTGTAATCCCAGCTCTTAGGGAGGTAGAGGCGGGAGGATAGCTGAGCCCAGAAGTTCACGACCTGCCTGGGCAATATAGTGAGACCCCATTCTCCACAGAAAGGGGGAAAAAAAAGACCAAAAAAAGTGTAAGAATTGGGTTCATGTGTCCCCTTTCCTCAGGTGGGGTGATGGGGGATACTCAGTTTAGCAGTTACTTACTGTGTTGCTAAAAAGTGCCAGGCCAATTGCAAGAGACTCTGTGCAGCTAAAAGAATTGAGGCCATGGGAAATTAACAAGATGATAAGGACAAAATGAGGATGGATAACTAATATCCAGTGGCACAAGGGTCATAAGGAAGGCAGCAGTTGGAGTGGAGAAAGGCTGACCTGGGTTTTATTCTGGTCTATCATTAGGATGCTTTGTGACCCTGAGCAAGTTACCTTATGACTCTGGGACTTTCCTCATCTATAAAATGGACACCTTGGAGGGATATTGTACCTTGGAGGGATATTGTACCTTGCAGGAATATTGGGAAAATGGAAATGTATATAAAATGTTTGACAGGTAGACTTTAATAATTTGATTGCTCTTAAGTGCTGTGAGGTGCAGATGAGGAAAAGGAAGAATCTGGTTGGGAAGGTTCAATTGGAAGAGGCTTTATTTTGGGTTGATTGGGGTCTCAGAGAATGGCTAGTATTATGTGAGCATGTGTAGTCAAGAACAAGCGCCAGTGCCTGATCCCGCTTTCTTCCTAGTGGGAACAAGAGCTAGGCATCTCTCACACTCCTCCAGCTGGTCTGGGGCTGATGTCAGAGCCCAGAGGAGAACAGAACTAATTTTAAATAAGCAGCAAGTTCATGAGTCAAGTGGTCAGGCAGAAGATGAGGGCCAAATCCAGGGCAGAAAAATTGGAGCCCAGGTTAGGCACCCAGCTGGCTGGAATCCAAGGGAGTCCTGGGTGGCAGTCTCAGTGGAAGAGCCAGGGAGGGCAGGGCAGGAGTGGTCGGATCTGTGAGCTCTTCCAACCTACTTTCCACTTAGTGAATAGGGTAGAAGGCTGTGTATCCTAGGTGAGTTTGAGGTCCCCACAGAGAATGGACCAAGTAATCATTGTCACCAAAGAGTGATCCTTCTTGGTGGGAGGTGCGATGGGTAAGTGAGGGGTACCAGCAACCACCTGTCATAGGCTGAAGGCCCAGCTGATAAGTTCACCACTGTGAACTTGCTTTTAGTCAGAGAAAAACCAGCTCTGTGAATCTCATAGGGTCTGCATATTTAACTAATTTGGGATGCTTCCTATTAATGCCTATTTTTCTAAATGCAAAAAACATACAACTAAAAGTTTACCTGTAGTGTCAGCATCCAGCTGTAACCACTGTTAATATTCTTCGTGTGTTCCTCGCAGACTTTTGTCTGTTCTAGTGTGTACTGATGTACATATTCATGTTCATTTAAATAAAATGAGATTAGACAATGCTTGATGTTTTATGATATATTTTCTCATAAAAATTTAAGCTGTCTCTAAAATTTAATATGTCAATGCCTGTTTTTATTTTATACCATTTAAATAGATGTATAGTACTCCATTGTATGAATTTATACAATTCCCCACTATGAAACTTTACCCTTCATCTAATTTTTTGGTGTAAGTTTTTTTTTTTTTTAAACCAAGTAGAGTGTTTACCCTAAAACCCTCCCTTCCTCCATCTCTTATAGTGGTTTTCTGTTTTGCAGCATTGCTGGGAGCCTGGTGTATTCCTATATCACTTTCACTGAAGAGCAGCTGAGCAAACAGTCAGAGGCTAGTAACAAGCTGGACATTAAGGGGAAAGGAGCAGTGTGACCAGAGGATTGCTTCATCTGATACGTAGGCCTAAGTTTTTAATCAACTCAGAACACTGGCAATTCCTACACAGACACTGAGGTGTCTTGATTATGGAGGAAATACCGTTCCATTGCACTTGTACAATCTGAGGATTGATTGCTGCCTTTTAAAATTTTATGATGAGAGAAACTTATAATTGACTCTATTTTAAATATGTTGTTTGAATTAATTTATATCAGACTGGAAAATGTACTGGGCTTTTTAATTTATTTTTCTTCTATGCCGACAGTGAAACATCAGTGTTTTGAAAGTATTTTATTTCATAATTTGATATCCAGGTGTCCCTGAGAGCTGCATATATAATGTTTGCCAACTGGAGCTTCATCATTCAAATTGTTGCTGCATCTGGAGGCAGTTTAGCCTTTCCTCTGCTGGAAATGCAGACAAATATGTGAAATTTCTTTGAATTTTATTTCTTATGATTGCATTGTCTTCGTCATATCGTCATTCCATTTGCCAAGGAAAACAACTTTGGCACTATAAAAAGATGTGGGGCTTTGAAGTGTATTGCTGTCTACGTTAGCTTCCCTGACTTTCACAGGATGAGCAGAGTGCATTCCTTGAAAACATGTTCTTTTTTTGTTGTATAGAATGGGGATAATGAAGGGGGTGAGA
Organism: Theropithecus gelada; assembly: GCF_003255815.1. NCBI lineage: Eukaryota > Metazoa > Chordata > Mammalia > Primates > Cercopithecidae > Theropithecus > Theropithecus gelada. The sequence continues at coordinate 94,852,923 of NC_037668.1, read as the reverse complement.
AAGTAGGCCTTTTACTAATTTATTCATCTATTTGATTTATTGATTCAACTAACATGTTTTAAGTATATGTGCCAGGCATTGTGCTAAATACTGGGGATACAGAGATGTTTGCAGAGGTAGTTGAAACATCTCACTCCTGCCATAGTGACTGAGGTAAGGTTGTGAATTTAGCTCTGTTAAAATCATTCAGAAGATGTCACTAGGAGTAAGTTGTTTCAGCCCTCAAAAGCCGCAAGTCTGTAAATTGGATTAAAAACACCTGCCCTACCTACCCTGCAACCGTGTGAGTTCAAATGCTGCAATGTGAGATGAGGTACAAGTAAAGAGCTGTGTTTTGTAAACTAGTGCAGCTCAGCATTGACTCTCTAAGTAAGAACTGCAGACAGGCAAGTCTGTTTTCCGTTGCCTCCTTCCTTTGGGTTCAGTTGCTCTCTGGATGAATATGATGAGGTCCCACATTTCTGAATTTATTGGTTTGAGGGGAAAGGCTGGTTAGATTCTTCGTATTGTCACTGGTTGGTTTTTCTCTGGCAGTGTCAGTGTTAGAGCTGTCATCTTCTTTCTTAAATGGCATGAGCAATGAGCAAACTTCCCTCCTTTCAACATTCCCACCTACATTATATGCCCCTTGGCTCACTTACTGAGCTTGCCAACTTCTCTCAAAACCATTGCTGCATTTTGGAAGAGCAGGTGTGAATGGGCATTGCCTAAATTGCCTCTTGGGGTAATCTGGAGGGTGGAGATTTTAACTCAAACATAATCCTATGACTTGACTCAGAGATATCCATTGACCTTGAGGATTAGTGTGTTTGCTCAGGCCAGTTGTGCAGCCAGTGTGCAAGAGATTTGGTGCCTTTGCACTAATGCACACACTAGTGTCTACTTCATTGGGTTTGGAATCCACTGGACTCTGTTGACCTAAACAGTTAGGGTTTTGATTTTTTTTTTATTTGAAAATTTATATTGAGATTATTTTCATATTCCTGTCTTTCTCTTTTGGTTTGTCTTTTCTAAAGCCTGGCTGGTGGTGCTCTGTCCCTAGAATTATCCCTGCAGCCAACTCCCAAGTTACAAGCTTCATTAAGAGCCTTAGACTCACTGTTTTCTAGCATCTTCTGACCTGAGAAAATTCCACTGGGAGTAAAGGATATTATCTTGTGTCATATGGGTCTTACTCTCCCTATTTTACCAATGAGAAAACAAAACTCAGAGAAGGATGACTTGCTAATACATCAAACCCATGTCCTTTTTATTGAACTATGACTGCCATTTAATTAATCGCCCTTCCCCTATGAGGGACTTAGGAAACAGATCCTGAGTTCACTTGAGCCCTTTCAAAAAAGCAAGCAGTTGATTGAATTTGGTGTCAGAGAGGAGCATACTTTGCAAATCAGGAAGAGTGACAGGTTACGCTGTCCTGGAACCTTTATCCCACTTCCAGGCTGACTTTAGTTGGTAATGCACTTCTAGCTGTTAATGTTGCCAACACTTCTGGTTTTGCTTAGATATAGTGAAAGGGCATAGTGAGAGCTATTTTTAGTGATTCTTTTCCTTCTGTCAGCAACATGAAGGAGGGACCTTTGAATAATTTTTGTTGTAGAATATTTCTTCATGAAAGGCTTTTGGGTGTGTTTAACAGTTGTTGGGCTAGAGCCCCACCAGGAGTTGAACTGCCTCTTGGGGGTCAGGTTCCCTAGGAGATCTGTCACCTCTTCAGGAGTATTTGAGAAAATTGTATAGTTACAGCTTCACTAAATGCACATGACAGGCTTCTGTGCCTTGGGAGCCCTGGCTTATGCTGAACCTTCTGGCTGACCAGAGCAGTACAGCAGCTTCTGCTTGCTGGATGCCTCCTTCAGCTGCTAACCAGCATTGCAAGATGGAGCAGTGTGAGCAAGCTGGAGACTGAATAGTCTTTTGGAGTTTGTGTTTTGATTTTTGCAGGCATGTTACAATATACTGGTGATTTACCTGGTATTGTGGCACCTCCCAGAATCTGGTTTTTGCCCCATGTTTGATATTTACTAGAAATAAATGCAGAAATTCTTTGTCCTGTTAACTGCCTCCTGGGAGAAAAAGAGGCAATACAGAGTTAACTCCTTAATTTGCCCACGGAGACAGATGAGCTGTGGTGTTCCAAAAGACAAATTCTATGACTAGTGGCTCCTGTTCAATGTAAGTGAGGCCCTCTTTGGCCAATCTGCTTCTAGTCAAGGCTAAATGGATTGGAATAACCCTAGTTGGCCAGGCTACACGTTGCCAGCATGTCCTGTTGAGTTTTATTTGCCCCATGTGGCTGTGGACTTTATGAGTCAATCATTTATAGGCTCCAGTTTGCACCTAGTTTTTTTAAAAAAGTGCATTTACACGCTTTTGGTAGTCCTGTTTTATCAAGAATCCATGGAGGGTTTTGGTCAGTATAGTTGATGCTGGATCCTCACAGGGAAACAGTGGAGTTTCACATTGAATCGGTTTGAAATGGCACCCCAGGACTTTGGGCCTGCCTTGCTTTACAGCCTCGTTCAGTGAGCAGAGATTTAGTGAGCAGCTGTTGTATGCCAAGCATTTTGCTAAGCTCTGGAAAAAAGATAAACAAGACATGGTTCTTGCTTTCAAGGAGTGTGTAATTCTTTGGCCAGACATGATAACCTGGACCCTAAGTGGGAGAAAGGAGACAGATGAAAGGAGTCCGTGATTTCATAACCAAGAACTGCCTGCATAGTTATATGAGTATCACTGATTTTAGGGGTGCCCCACAGAGCTAAAGCATTTTTTTAATCTGAGATGACTTTCGTAACTCATGTTAATCTTCTAGCTCTGAGATAGCAACACAGCTCTTAGAATTCTGTAAGTAGCCTGAGGCCTCCTCTACTGTACATGTTCTTGTTTTCCCAAAACTGTAAGTTTGGTTTTTCCTATGAACAAGACTGTAATTGATTTTTCTCTCTCTGAGGAAAAATGTTCAGAATAAATGAGATAATGGATATGAAACTACTTAGCACAATGCCTAGTACATATTAGGCACTCAGCAAATGTGGCTACCGTGTCATTATTTCATGGTGAGACTCAAGGCAAAACAAGATTCTTAATTTATGGTCCATAAATGCTAGAGGCTTGGGCAATATGGTATATCCTGAAAAACATGACCCTGTATCTCATTGCCTCTAGAATCCTTAGGTAACAGTTTTTGTTCACTGTCTTTTCTTTTTTAAAAATATCTACTGGACACAATTGTGGCCATTACATGATGCAGGTGATTCTACCTGTTTTTAAAAAAGAACAAAATTGCTTTTATATTGTGATGGTACATTTTAATAAAGGGAAAAAAATTTCCCCCTACTGCCCCTCCTTTTTTTTTTTTTTTTTTTTAAAAAAAAACAAGGTCTTGCTCTGTCACCAGCCAGGCTGGAGTATAATGGTGTAATCATAGCAGCTCACCACAGTCTCAAACTCCTAGGCTCAAGTGATCCTCCTGCCTTAGCCTGCTAAGTAGCTATGACTATAGGCATGTCCCATTACGCCTGGTTCATTTCTTTTCTTCCCCCCCCCCCCCCCCCCCCCCCAGTAAAGACAGGGTCTCACTCTGTTGCCAGACTGGTCTCAAACTCCTGGCCTCAAGTAACCCTTCTGTCTCAGCCTCCCAAAGTGCTGGGATTACAGGTGTGTGCCACATGTCTGGCCAGGAAAATTATTTTCTATTTTAAAGGAAGATAATTACATTTTAGAGTAGCAATTCAGTTAAATCTTTCTCAGTTTTTCATTTTAAGATGGCTCCTGCAAAGACCAGCAGCGTTCCTTTTCCCCTCTCTGAATTGAAAGCAGTTGACCCCATGCTGCCCCTGCTTCCAGGCCTGTCTCGGTCGTCATATATTGTGAGTCCCTGGCACCATCACTGTTTTCTAAGCCAGTCTTCTAGGTCTTACTTTCAGGATGCTGCTTCATGGTATGAGGATATAGTTTACAGTGCTGTAGTTTTTTTTTTTTAAAGCTTTGTTCTTTGAAAATACTTTTTAAAAAGAAATCTACTGGTTAGATTTTATTGTCTCACAAAAATGTTTTTAGAGATTATTTTTTTCACAGGTGTTTTCTTTCTCATGCTGATGATCGACTGATTTCTGTCTACAGGTAACCTCTCAGTATTTTTTCATTTTAGAGTCTATTTACCAAATGACCATTTTAGTGTTAAAAGGTACTGAGGAATTGAGGTATGTAAATCAGGTGACATAAACATGAAAATTATGTGCCTAAATATTTTTGTAATGGTGTAAAATAAATACTTTTTCCTGAAAACAAGTATTAAAATTCCTTTGTAACTGCGTACAGAGACTAATCCAGAGCCAGAAGTCTGACCGTATTTTAGAGGTTGGCATCCTGTTAGTTGATTGAGACCCCGTATGTAGAAAATACTATTTTCTATACAAATGTTTTTATGAATAGTACATAGGACTGAATATCCAGTGTCTTGTGGCATACTTGTGGTAAATTAGAAGGAAAGAAATGCTAATCTTTCTGTTTTCAGGATGTTTCAACTGCATTATCAGGTTTCTAAGCTTCTGAGTAGCTTTACTCATCAAGTAGAGGCATTTTGGTACACGCAGACTCAACAGGGGTGGAAGCATATTAAGGTGTGTCAGAGGGAGAAGCATATTAAACCTTTTTTTAAGAAAAAGATTGTGGTAAAATACACATAAAATATACCATCTTAGACATTTTTAAGTGTACAGTTTAGTAGTGTTACATATATACACATTGTTCAACCAATCTCCAGAACGTTTCCTTGCAAAATTAAAACTCCATACCCATTAAACAGAAACTTACCATTTTCCCCTCACCTCAGTCATCGGTAACCACCATTCTTTCTGTTTCTATGAATTTGACTACTCTAGATATTTTATATAAGTGGAATCGTACCATATTTGTCTTTTTGTGGCTGGCTTATTTCACATAGCGTAATGTCCTTCATGTTTTTCCATGTTATAACATATGTCAGAATTTCCTTCCTTCTTAAGGCTGAATAATATTCCATTGTATGTATACCACGTTGTTGAGCCAGTTTTGTTGATGGGTACTTGGGTTGCTTCTACCTCTTGGCTATTGTGAATAATCCTGCTATGAACATGTACAAATATTTTTCAAGATCCCACTTTTTTTTGTGTGTTTTTTTAGACAGAGTTTCACTCTTGTTGCCCAGGCTGGAGTGCAATGGCACCATCTTGGCTCACTGCAACCTCTCTTCCCGGGTTCAAGCGATTCTCCTGCCTCAGCCTCTGGAGTGACTGGGATTATAGGCATGTACCACCATGCCCATCTAATTTTTGTATTTTTAGTGGAGATAGGGTTTCACCATGTTGGTCAGGCTGGTTTCAAACTCCTGACCTCAGGTGATCCACCCGCCTCGGCCTCCCAAAGTGTTGGAATTACAGGCGTGAGCCACTGTGCCCAGCCAAGATCCTGCTTACTTTTCTTTTGGGTATATACTCAGAAGTGAAATTGCTGTATCATATGGTAATTCTAATTTTTTTGAGAAACCACTCGACTGTTTTCCATTATGGCTGCACCATTTTAGAATCCCACCAAGAGTGCACAAGGGTTCCAGTTTCTCCACATCCTCATCAACACTTGTTATTTTCTGTTTTTCAGATTGTAACCATACTAATGGATTGTTGTTATAATCTCATTTTGGTTTTGATTTGTATTTTCCATTTAATGATTAGTGATGTTGAGCATCTCATATGCTTGAGTTGGTGTTGAGTTGTAAGAATTCTTTATATTCTGGATTTTAACCCCCTTGGAAATATATATCTAAGGAGATATATATTTTTTTAACAGCTTTCCTCCTGTTTTCTAAGAATTTTGTAATTTTACATCTTAAATTTAGATCTTGAATATATTTTTGATTTCTGTATATGTTATAAATACATATTTAACCCTTTTAGATATAGGGTATCTGCATATATATACAGATACATCTTTATACATCTATATCTAAACGGGTTAAATATATATAGATATAGATACATATTTAAAGGGGCTTAATTTTATATATATATATATATTTTTTTTTTTTTAAACACAGGGTCTCAGGCTGGAATGCAGCGGCATGATCACAGCTCACTGCAGCCTCAATTTCCTGGGCTCAAGGAATTCTCCTACCTTAGCCTCCTGAGTAGTGGAGTAGAGGTGCATACCACCACACCGCGCTAATTTTTTTTGTAGAGACGGGGTTTTGCCATTGCTACCCAGGCTGGTCTCAAACTCCTGGACTCAAGCAGTCTGCCTGCCTGGGCCTCCCAAAATGCTAGGATTCCAGGTATAAGGTGCTGTACCCAGCCCCCTTATCAGATATATTATTTGCAAATACTTTCTCTCATTCCACAGGTTACCTTTTCACTCCTTTGATTATATCCATTGACTTTGATGCACAGCAAAGTTCTAAATTTTTATGTAATCCAGTTATTTACTTTTACTTTTGTTGCCTGTGCTTTTGGTGGCATATCCAAGATACACTGCCAAATCCAATGTGAGTTTTATAATTTTACATCTTAAATTTAGGTCTTGAATATGTTTTGAGTTAATTTCTGTATATGTTGTAAAGTAAGGGTCCAACTTCATTCTTCTGCATGTGGATATTTCATTTTCCCAACACCATTTGTTGAAGAGATTGTCCTTAACGCATGTGTTTTAATCAACTTTAAAAAATCCTCTTAAAGTCTGATTTTTTTCTAATTTGTTGAAATTAGAATTCATCTTTGTGACAGCTTATTGTCTCATTTGGCTTCCTTGAAGCATAGGCTGTCCAGTATTGGGCAACACTATAGAGGATGCACTGCTAAGAGGAGAAAGCACAGAGCTGGTGCCATTGTGTACCCACAGCGGGTCAGCAGTTACCAGGTACCTTCAATTCTTCTTTCCTACTGTTCTCATCACTTGGGGCCTATGTATCCATTGGTTCATCCATCCATCAAGCCAGATTGAGTTCACTGGGGCCAGCACCCATCCTCTAGTAGAGCCCTGGCATCTACAGATGAAGCTCAGAGAGGCACACTTGCCCGGTGTGGTCAGGGAGCCCACATTCAAACCCCAGTCTGACTTCAGACACCCTTGCTCTTTGCCACCATGCTGGGTTCTCGTTTCTCTTAGTCTCTCTGTAATAGACTTGGCAATACCAAACTCATCACCGCTCTATACTTGTCAAATGTTATTTTTCATTCAGTGTTCACCCACTGTGGATTTAAAGCTTAAGCATGAGCTGGTGGCTGGTTTAATCTGAGAAGGCACAGCAGCCATGCCTTTCCAGCTGTGCTAAAGGTGCCCTCTTGTGGCAACACCTGCTTTCGGCAGCTAAATGATGGAAAGCAGTTTAAGAGGAAGGAAAAGCAGTATTTACTGAGGGCTGACTATGTGCTTTCACCAGGTTAGGGCTAAAATGTGCCTTTGCATATTTGGTCCTTCCAGCACTTCTCTGATGCATACATGGTGGCTGCAGCCAGGCTAAGGAATTTGTCCAACTTCACTCACATGAGAAATGTAAACCTGGACTTTGATTCCAAAACCCTTTTCTTTCTGAGGAATACATTTCATATACCATCCCTCGTTGTTAGAGAAAGCAACAGGACGGTTTCGTCAAGAGTGCTTTATCATATCTGCGTATTTATTTTCAGATAATTTTTTCCAGTGAATATTTTTGAGGACAATGTCCACAAACGATGACAGAATTATGAAAATATAGCGGAGATATGCGTATGAATGTGTGGGAGGAGGAGTTTCATTCCACCTGCGAATGGTAGGAAAGGTTTCCTTGGAGAAATGGCGTTTGAGCTGATTCCTGAAAAACAACTAGGATTTGACTGAGAAAATACTGGCGGGACAGCCCTCCCACCTTCTAGGGCCTCTGTCCCACTCCTTGACTGGAGTGCATCTTTCCTTATAGTACGTGCCCTCATCTCTGTGGGTCTTCCTTGACCAGCCTGTCTGAAATAGGCTCCCCTGCTCTCACCACACCGTGTTCTCTTCTCTCCCTTGCTTCATCTCCATAGCACTTCAAGCTCTATGAAGACAGAGGTTGGGTCTGGTTTTTTTTTGTTTGTTTTTTTTTTTTGAGCATAGCAAGGCAGAAACATGGCCTCATTTGCATTTTAGAAAGATCACACCAGCTGCAGTATTTGTATTGTATACTGTAAGAGGTTGGCAAATTCAGATGTCTCACAGGGGCCAGGCGTGAATGCAAATGAATGCAGTTAATAAATACTATAGTGAGTGGTGGGGCTTGGGGTGCATACTTTCTCAAAGGCATTGAAATAAAACAAAAAATCTGCCAGCCAGACTTAGCCCTTTGGCTACCAGCATGACTAAGTTGAACTACTACAGATCAGATTTGCGCTGTAACAGGATCACTGGGATTTCTGCGTGGATGACTGTCAGGTGGGGGTCGTGGAAGGGCAGGACTGAAGGTGAGTGCATCAGATAGAGCAGGCTGTTGTTCTAGTGAGAATGATGAGGTCCTAAAGTACAGCTGTTCCTTTTTTCAGAGAAAGGAAAAGGGATGTGAGTTATTTTAGGAATTAGAATTAATAGGTGGTAAGTCTGTTTCTTTTTTTTTTAAGTAAAGTCTCTTCTTTATTTTTTCCTTTTTTGCTGAAATGTGTCTTCAGGAGACCATTTTAACTTTGGGAAATTTTTTAAATTAAGCATTTTATTTCATTGTTTTCAAGAAACCACCTTAAATACTTAATTAAAACTTGAGGCCTATATTGAAAACGGGTTCCCTCATAGTTTCCAGAACATTATTTGAAACACCTATTTCCTCAACTAAGATTTAAAAATTTAATAATCCACTAGGATGCTAAATAGACTTCACCCATTATCACTTTGGATTGTTTTTTTCTTTTTGAGACGGAGTCTTCCTCTGTCACCCAGGCTGGAGTGCAGTGGTGCGATCTTGGCTCACTGCAACCTCTGCCTCCCGAGTTCAAGTGATTCTCTTGCCTCAGCCTCCCGAGGGGCTGGGGCTACAGGCTTGCACCACCATGTCTGGCTAATTTTTGTATTTTTAGTAGAGACAGGGTTTCATCACATTGGCCAGGCTGGTCTCGAACTCCTGACCTTAAAGTGATCCACCCACCTTGGCCTCCCAAAGTGCTGGGATTACAGACATGAGCCACTGTGCCTGGCCTGGATTTCTTGGTATCTTACTGTTTTCATCATCCATCAGAATTACGAGTTCAGCTTCTCTCTGGATCAAACTGGCAGTTCTCAGGGTGCTGTGGCGCTAAAAGTGACAAAGTAGACTTAAGATGGCCACATGACACTGACAGGGAAACTAATCATCTTCACCGGAGTGGTCAGGTGAATGGAATCTTTCCCTAAGGGCTCATGGCCCACCTGTGCTAGGGCTGAGAGTTCAGTGCTGCACATGGCCATCCCATGACCTAATGAACACCTCAGCATGCATGCTTGCAAACCTAAATGTTTTTAAAGCTGATTTTGATCTCCCAATACAAGAATGCTGATTGTCCTGCATTTTAGGTAAGCCAGTAAGTTTTGACTCAATTATTTTAACTTACAAAACATACTGGTGTACTTTCACTTAACCTCGATGCTTTCTGAGTATAAAAACAGGAACATTTTTGAGGTGACTAACTTCTGTTTCCAAGAGTTTTCCAAAAAGGTAATATTTGAAGTGTAGCAATGAAACAGAGTGCGTGCTATCCCACAGTAAAAATACATTTATTGAGCCATTTTTACATGCTGCACAGACATTTTTTTTAGCACCTTGTGTATCGACACAGTTTAATCCTCTAAACAGTCCTTTAAAGTTGTCTTAGTGTTGTTTTAGGGGTGAAACAAGCATGGGAAAGTTTTGTTGTTAGACAGTGGTATTTGTGAGACAGTCTTTGCTTAGAATACACATTTGCCTTCCTGTAAAGCCTATCTTTTTCTCTGAAGTCATAGAGCTTCCTAGAACAAGCAGTAAAGTAAATGATGTTTGAGGGTGAAAGAAATGTCACAGTACATATTATTTTAAATCAAAATATATCTGAGTCCCCATCTTGCCACCTACCAGGAAATTCAGTCCCAGTTCTTTGCAGAGGTTACACAAGATCCAGGAGAATTTCCTGTGCCCAGAAGATACAAGAGGGACTCTTGTCTTCAGTCCATCGTGGTCACTGCTGAACTCCTTAGTGACCAACTCTAAGGTGTCCTTTGAAGGCAGATGGTACAACAAATTGCAGACTTTGCCCTGGTAATAGTTTCTACTACTGGAAATTCCAGTGCCTAGAGTTCAACCTGTTTTGTACTCCATGTAGTCATTCCTCTGATGTCTTTCTGGAGAATGAAGCTCACATTTCTGCCATTCTCAGAGCCTACTAACATCTTTTTTCCAACTAGGGGAATTTCTCTTTTCTAGAGTTCAGAGTTGTGGGAAAAAGCAAGGAGAAAGATTGTTTGCAAGCAACATGTTTTCCATTCTACAACACACATCTTCCCTAAACACAAAGACCTGACTTAGAAAAAAATAGGTAAACAAAATCCAGATCATTGGAAAGAATAAGTCTTACAACTTCTCAAGGTATCTCAGTTTTATTTGTAAATTGGGGAAAATAACGTTGTGAAGATTGGTTTATAATTAGTGCAGTGCTTTTAACAGCAGTCACTTAACAATGGTAGATAATATTTGCAATAGACTTGTTTTATCTGCCTAATCATCTTTCTCTGTGCCAGCCTATTTTCCTTTTGAGGGAATGCATCTTCCCCAACTGTTGTAGCCAAATACACCCAAAGGGTGCTGCCATCTTATGATGAAGACCTACGTGCCTAACCGCAATGACAAGCTGGGTAAAGGGTAGCTAATAGTATCCTACTTCCCTGGCCATCGGGACTGACTGGACAAGGGTTAAGCCCGTGGCTCTAGCCATGAATATATGTAAGCCATTAAGTGCCATGAAGGAAAAGGATACAGGGATCCGACGTTGTCAAAGAAGCTGAGTCTAAAGTCGTTGAACCTTGGACAAGTCATTTTTCCATTTTCAGCCTTGAATTTTCCCTTCTGTAAGACAAGAGGATTGAGTGAGAGATTCCAGAAGGACCATATCTGGGCTTTGGCAGCCTATTCTCACCTGCTTCATTTACAGGCTTCCAGTTGCTCTGCAGAAGGCTCAGAGTGTGCAAAGTTCTGTTGCTGCTGCTGTACAGGTTAGAGTGCACCTGCTAATTTGTCTCTTTGCCAGTTATGTAGAAAAAGTAAAGGCAGTTGGGACCAGCTGCCAAGTGAGCACCAGCGAAAATTTGAAAGCCACTACAAGTTTGCAATTCTGAAATCCATAGGGCTCTGAAAACCAAGCTGCTTCTTGTCTGATTTGGCCACAAAATCTGACCTGAAATTCATGTCAAGACATTTTATTGTGGCCATATTTCCAGCCATAGGTTTGTTTGAGAATGTGCTGTGGATGTTTTTTGAAATACCGCTAGCCACAAGGGTTTTGGATAAGGGACTGTAGACCTGTACTATTACCTACCTGGTCATTAGCCAGCACTCTCTAGGGACAAAATATTTTCCCTATAAGGTATCTCATTTATAATCTCAACAGACCTACATTGTATCATCCTTATTTTACAAATGGCCAGTTTAGAGGTTTAGCTTACCACAGATAATACAGTAATGGCCAGATGAAGAGGAGAAATCTTGAAATGTGGCTGGATTTGGATGAGCGGGTATGGAAAAAGATGGTATGGTATTTTAAAAAGCTGTAAATATTTTTAATGGGAGGATTCTGAATAAAATAAGATTTTAGGCTATCCCTTGGTTGAAATGGAGGAACATGAGGTATAGTTGGAGATAAGGAAATGCAAGGCCAGGCACTGTGGGCTTTCAGCTCTTTGTTCTGGAATATTTAGAAGGACTAATAAACAATGTGGCATCAGATGTGCAAGCATGAGATGATTCCACTGCTTTCCCCATTAAACTTATAGGATATACCTTGTGAAGACTAGCATGGATATAAATGACAGTGGTTCAGAAACTCTTCCTAAGTTTGTCACATAGATGATGAGTTGACTTTTTGACAAACTTTATGGAAGCAAATAAAGTGATACTGCTAGCATTCATGCCACAAAAATGGGACTCTCTCTATGGAACCCAGTGGGCAGCTGGGACTCACGCTAGCAATGTGGTCATTGACAATCATGTAATTGTTTCTTCTCTTCTCCCCAGCCTCCCCCAAATCAACCTGTTTCAGAGAGTGGGAGAATGTGTAGGCAATGTGGTCATTGATATCCATGTAATTGTTTCTTCTTTTCTCCCTAGCCTCCCCCAAATCAACCGGTTTTGGAGAGTGGGAGAATGTGTAGGTATAGGATTACACAAGCAATGGGAGATGCTGTTTTCCATAATTTAACCAGGCAACCCTTTGAAGAAATAAAAGTTTTCAAAAATCCCAGAGTCAGAGCTCCCCCAAAAAGCAAGTAAAATGGTACCCTCTACCAGTGATGCAGTACCTGGATGAAAACACATTTATACTACTATTCAGTGGAATGAGGGGCAGTACAAAGGGCAACTCAGGATTTATCCCCAAAGGTAGAATAGAACAATCACTGGAAAGAGTAGCCAGAGTTAGGCCCTAAGCAGAAGAGACAAATGGTTATAGGCTATGCTATAACCTATATGCTAGTATGTTCAGTGAGTAAGGGAAGAGACACTGTGCTTGGATGTGGGTGTATGATGGGGAGGAAAACAACTCGGCCCTCCCCCTCAGGAGGCTTACTGTCAGAGGGGGAAATAGTCATGCAAAACCAAATGGCACCTGGGACAAGTGCTATGAGACTTCTTTAATAAGGGGGTCTGGTCACTTTAAGTCCACCACTCAAAAACTACCATTACTTTTGGTATATGGCCTTCATTAATTTTCCTAACTATACATATACACGAAAATAGATCCCTTTGCCAAAACTGGTATCATTCTGTTCAAAGGTATCTACTACGACTCCCATCTGCTGCAATCTTGAGTTGTTTTATTTTCTAAGCTACTAGCACTAGATACAAGAATTTTGTGGCCAGGTGTGGTGGTCACACCTGTAATCCCAACACTTTGGGAGGCTGAGGCAGGCAGATCGCTTGAACCCAGGAGTTTGAGACTAGCCCGGGCAACACAGCAAGTCCCTGTCTCTACAAAAATAAAAATAAAAAAAATTAGGGCGTGGTGGCCCACACCTGTGGTCCCAGCCACTTGGGAGGCTGAGGTGGGAGGATCCCTTGAGTCAGGAAGGTTGAGGCTGCAGTGAGCAGCAGTGATCATACCACTGCACTCCAGCATGGGCAACAGAGCAAGATGCTGTCTCCGAAAAACAAAAAAAATTGCAGATGTAGTCCACATACGGTCATAGTGTGTTTTTTAAATGCAAACACTTGTCTACTAACACTAGAGGCAAATGCGCAAGACAACAGAAGAGGCCACACAGCAAAGCAGTTCACAAAGCTTATAAATCAGGCTGTTCGAAAGCTCAAAACCACCAGCCACCCAAGTAAATTTCTGTCATGTACAAATAGATGCTTAGAGGGGATTGAGTACCTTTCAAAAATAAAAAAGGATATACTTAGAATGACTGGCACCACTATTATCTCCTAAGCAGAACTAGTTTCTCATGTTCACTAAGCTACAACACAGCTGATGACAAGAGTAGACTAAGGGACTTGAAAAGTCCCTCTTGGGAACAAGTTCTTAACCTGAATCTAGATTTTCTGGTCAAGAATTTAAAGTGGCTCAGATCAATCTGTTCTGATGCAGTTCTCTACCTCATCTTATTGCTGGAAGAAACCACCCCCAATGCAAGGCCCATATGTTTCCTTTTTTAAAGAGTTTAAGCTCAGACATGGTGGCTCACGCCTGTAATCTCAACATTTGGGGAGGCTGAGGCAGGAGGATCACTTGAGCCCAGGATTTCCAGACTGGCCTGGGCAACATAGTGAGACCTCGCCTCTACAAATAATAACATAAATAAGCTGAGCATGGTGGTGCACACCTGTAAACCCAGCCACTCAGGAGGCTGAGGTGGGAGGATTACCTGTGCCTAAGGAAGTCAAGGCTGCAGTGAGCCATGATCTTGCCACTGCACTCCAGCCTAGGCAGCAGAGACCCTGTCTCAAATAATTTTTTAGAAGTTTATATATTCATCATATTAATACAAAGTCCATTTAATTTCAGGGATCATCTAATTTTGCTAATGAGTGAAACCATTTATTTTAGAACTACCTGAACTCTACAAATATAAACTCCAGTGTGCAGAAAACCACATTTAGCCAACTCTACATTCAATCATTCCTGTTAACAACGATGAGAATACCAAAAAGTGAAATGTTCTATAACCAGGCCAAATTTGCAATAGGCCTCCTCTCTTCCAAACTTCAGAAAATCAGGAGATTCTCCACCTAATAGTAGTGCTCATGGGACAGTAAATGACAAGAAAAAGGGGATGAGTCCTAAATAATCCACAGCTGTTATGGTAGAACCAGCTCTGCAGGAAATATTTTTTTAAAAGACAGAATTTCTTAGGGAAAGTCATGCATTTCATGTTGGTTAATTCCAGCAAAGTTTGACAAAAGAAAAATCTTTAGCTAGACCTATATGGCAAAGAGGAAGGTAAATTCATTCTCTTGAGATCATGCCTATTCCTTTTTGCTGTCTCTATACTCAGCGTATACTTCTACCATTAACACTTACCTGCTGCCTTCTTGAAGAATAGGGCATGCCACATCTCTGAAGCCACAAGCCAAGCATAGTACCCGGTACAAGTATAGGCCCAAATGTTTGCTGGATATTAAGAGTATATGGAAACATAATGAAAGCTTGTCATCACTGACATTTAATTGTGAAACCATCACCATCAATTTGGACAATTAGAATCCATCTCCAGTTTACATGGCAATTCTTCGATACTCTTCACAGAATAGCCTTTAAGTGTGTTCAAATTACTTACTACTCAAGAGCAAGCAAAATGACATTTTAAGTACATTATACATTCTATAATTCTTTATACAAACTAGTATAAAGACAAACTGAAATTAAAAATAATCATATTCAGAAAAGGAAAAACACGTCCGTATAGTTGTCAAAAGATCAGCACAATACTAAGGGTACATAACGAGTTTATGGAAAACTGCTATTAGAAAAGAAAGAGGTTAATCAGATATGCAGATACATGAAAACAGTCTATAAGTGGGTGGATGGATGGGTGGAAAACCCTTTAAGATTTTGCAAAGGATGAACTTGATATTAAAGAAGGGAGTTAATTTTTATGGTAAAAAGTTTTATCAGTAGAATTATGTGATACAGAAAAAGTCATTTTGAGAGAAAGTCATTTTTAGAATAAAAGGTTAAAATTTGGAAATTCGTCCTCTTCTCTGTTACATGGTTTTCCACACTGGCATTTTTCATGAATATGGATTATAGTTGGGAAAACCTTGTATCTCTGATTTGGTATTTAGTTACACACCCCTAGGGTCATCATCACACGTGTAAATATTGCCTATGGAAATTCACCAGCCCTCCGTTATTCCAAGTGCCCACTCCTAATTGTCCATTGATAGCAAAGCAAATATTGTGACAAAACAAGTTTTATTTTGCAAAACATAATGTGATACGAACTCCACTACAAAATAAGGGAACAAATTATTTTTAAATTATATAATCCAGCAGAAGAGAAACAGTGAATGGAGGTCTAGGGACTGAAAGGATCTCTTGTGGCAAAGGGAAAGAAGACAAAAATACATCACCCAAGATGAGGTAAAGGGGACCAAGAACCACTGAAAAAGTAGTGCAATATGTCCAGGAATAAAAGAAACAGACTATATATATATATATTTGCATTGTCAATAACATGCATCATTCAAACAATCTCTTAATAAAAACTTAGTGAATTAATCTAATGAAAATATTCACACATTATTATGTAGGCAAGTATGTTTAAAAAAATATTTTAATAAGCATATTCAGAATGGCAGACGGGATGGGAGAAGGGAATTATTTTACAGTGCAAAATTACTATGCATAAATTTAACATCTAATTTGAAATTTTAAATGTCTATTTAAATATTCAAATACATTTTAAAGCTCAACAAACTTGTGTTGAACTGAATTGCCGATCCTGAACTCTATTTAAAAATACATCATGAAACAGAAAATACCCATTCCAAATGAAAATGATAGTGCTTTGTTGGGGGTGGGAATGAAGCGGGGAGACTAAATCACTATTAACAGACTTTTCCCAATGCAGTTTGTCAAAAGTTCAAGTTCTGAAATGTACTAAATCTTAAGCAAATTAAATTCATGATATTACTAAAAATTTTTAAATAGTGCAATGACTTATCAAGTTATAGTGGCTGCATTAAGAACAAATTATTGTGTGAAATGCCTGTATTAACACAAAATACAATTAAATATTTCCTTACAAAAAGCTGAGCATTACGCATTATAATAGTGGAATGTCTCATTAGGTATATTTTTAAAAGATTAAGAAAAGCAACATTTCCTAAAATGTATACATGTGCCATATTTGCCAACATGCCTGAGAATTTACTTAAAACGTTTCTGTAGTAAGAGTTTGCAAGAACTTCACAAATCTGCAAATAAAATGCATCTTTTTAAAAAGGTGAAAATGGCATCTCCAACACTGCAACAATTCAAAAAGCACAGCATCACTAATCTTTAAAAACATTTCTATATACCATCTTTGACAAAGAGCTAGGATACTTTGGATTCATTTAATAAAAAATGATTTAGAAAACAGATTGTGACCATCTGCTTGCTAAAGCTACTGCCATTCTGGATAAATTAAAGTTTTAAGTAAAACAAAACAAAAACAACAAAAAACTCACACTTCTCAACACTTCCACCCAAAATTCTGATTTACTTAGATATGTATGTAACAACAGTGAATGTACATTAATATGAAGTCAAGTGTTGCAAAGTGGCTTTTAACACTGTTTGGGGGAAAAAAAGTTGTTCACATTGGTGAAGGGAAGCGGTCTCAACATATGTTAACAGTAATACTTCATGGGGGTAAGGCCTAAACGATAATTTCTCAGTGCAAACCTTCACTCAATTGCATCAGACAGTTGAGCCATTAAAAACAAGACCACAAAAGCTTTATTTTAAAAAGGCATTGGCTCTTGAACTGATGGCTGAAAAGTGAACTGGAAGAAGCATTTGGAGTATGCCTGTGTGAGAAAAACAAGAATTAATAATATTTTATAAAAGTTTGGATATAGGTTGGTCTATCAGCTATATAAAACTACATTTTTTAACAAGAATTTAGCACTAAAAATAAAATGGCACTCTTACAAGGCTATGCAGACGGATAATCCTATTTGTATTCACACAGAGCAATGATTATTGTGTATCTTATTTTCACTTTGGAAAAGCATTGTCAAATCTGAAAAACTGGATTGTAACTAGAAAGTCTGAGTAGTTTTCAAACTTCACTTTCTCTTCATAAAATCAATACTGCCTGCCCACAGTTGTTCCTTGTGTGCCAATATCTAAGTATCACTTGACCCCTCCTCTGTTTATTTAATGCAGAAATGGGAAATTTTATGATGTATATAAAAATAACAGGATTCTGGTCAGCATGATATATTTAAGCACTTAAGCTGACATTAAACTTTTGTCTTGCTTCAAAAATAATTTTGAAAATTATAGCAAATGCAAAACAAACTGCAATCTAAGCATCATGCTTAATTTCAGAATTCTCAAATTACTTGCCCTTAAGTAGAAATCTGAAAAAAAAACAACAAATTTTTATAATCCTTTATGAATGCTTTTACCACCTGGATAAGAAATATGACTTAATTACTACACAAACACTTAAAAATTCATTAGAAAAACCTTAGCAAAATAAAATGAAAGCTGACAGACTCAGAATAACAATTCCTCTCATAAAAGTTTACCAACTGTACAAGTTAAGAAAATTATACAAGCTTTTGTATTAAGAAAGGACAGCTCAGTCAAGACGTATGTACTGTAAAAATCTTTCAAAGGCTACAAAGAATCTGGAAAAATACAGAATGTATTTCTTCAGCCCAGATAAGAATATGGAAAGACATCATTGATGTCAACAATTTTACATATACAAACCTGACCTGGTTTATTTTTAAACTTCTATATATAAAAAAATCATGCTAGCATAATTTTCAGGATTCATAAGGGTTTCCTTAATAAAGATATTCAAATTGTTTGGTGAGAAAAGATGTCTGTTTTAAAGACATTTCAAGAAACTCAAGAGAAACTGGTATTAATTGGACTTGAGTTTTTTCCCATTCCTCCATCAAACTAAGCAAAAATTACCTTGCAGTGAAATTTTATGATTAGCATCAAATGAGAAGGTAGATATCTTTAGTTCATTCAAATTTACCAAAATTAGTAAATTTGAATGAACTAAAGATATTCAAATGAGAAGGTAGAGATATATCTTTAGTTCATTCAAATTTACTAATTTTTAAAATACCCTTAAAAGAGTCTGACAGCTTTAAAGTAAAAAAATCTGCAAAAGGCAGAATTATGAAACTTCATTTCCTAAAGTTAAGACTCAATTCAAATTTTCAAATTGCTTCAAGGAAATCAACTTTTTAAGGTAACCCATCAACCCTGAAAATTTTAGTCACACCAGAATTTACTCCAAAGAAAGTAAAATAGGTCTAAAATTTAGTCATCTGTGTTTTCAAGTTCTTCAAATTTCCCATGTGAGATTGCTTCTTGGAAAAATTCAGAAGAACCTGGACTTTCTTTTCCATTGCTGTTTACCCTTCGCCTTTTGGCAGGTCTCTCACTTTTTTCATCAAAATCATTTTCATTTCTTGCAGTCATATGGGCAAGTTTTGGGTCAGTGGTAAGGTTATCTGTTTCATAACCATTAGTATCCATATCTGCATGAAGTGGTTTCTTATTTCCACCTGTTGGTCCATTAATGTGTAACCCTTCAACTTTTACTTCCTCTTTGTTTAATATTTCACCTGGTCCATTAGATGACACTCCTAAATTGAAAGAAATATAAATGAAACCACAATTAGAAAAAAGTTAAATTTGCAAACTATTATAAAACAGCTTATTGTAAAGTTGTTATTGTTACCAAGGAAGCAAGGTATCAAATCTATATATACATAGTCTAAATTCTTGCTCTATTATTTATTAGCTATGTGGCCTTAGGCAAATTATTTACTCTTTCTGTACCTCCATTTCATTACATATATACAATAAAGATCAAAACAGATATTCCTCACAGGGTTGTTGTGAAAATTAAATAAGTTAATAAATGTAAAGAACTAAGAACAGAATTTGGCATATGTTAAAAGCATATTAGGTATATTTGACAGCAAATAAGCACTGGATCCAGCAGTCTAAATAAGCTGAATTAATGCAAAATGCAATAAATTACTCAGATTTAACAAAAGGTTTTCAACATTCTAAACCCACATAAAAGCAAAATGAATGCTCTTTCTTATAAAAGCTTGAGAAACTGCCATATAAAGGCAAGACGTCATGGCTTTTTTATTCTTAATGTAAATCTATAGGAACTGTTTTAATCACACATGGCTGGGTGCAGTGGCTCACGCCTGTATTCCCACCACTTTGGGAGGCCAAGGCGGGTGGATCACAAGGTCAGGAGTTCGAGACCAGCCTGGCCAACAAACTTGTCTCTATTAAAAGTACAAAAATTAGCCGGGTGTGGTGGCGTGCACCTGTAGGCCCAGCTACTTGGGAGGCTGAGGCAGAAGAATGGCTTGAACCCGGGAGGCAGAGGCACTGAGCCAAGATTATGTCACTGCACTCCAGCCTGAGCGACAAAACGAGACTGTTTCGAAAAGAAAAAAAAGATCACCCACTATTTACCTTAAGTAGACCCTAAATAATCTGTCATAATGTTAAAAAACTAATGCTGCACTATCCAAGCATATACTTGAAAGTGCTGAATTATTTACTTAAGTAAAATACAAATTACTTAAAAATACAAAGTCTTCTATAATAGGTGAGAAAAGTAAAAGCAAAATTATTCTAATAAAAGAAAACAAAAGTTTATTTTAGAGTTGACTGTAAAATGGAATGCAAATGTTGGTGATAAGTAAAATACAGGATGCATCACTGAATTACAATTTAATTGCTTGAAAAATATTTGGCATAAAGGATGAGCCTCAAATACTGTATTTTGATTAAAGAAAATATTCTATTTTGAACAACTCAAAAATGCACTCAAATCATGAATGCACATGGGGATTATGCATCATAATATACTGAGGAGAACAATTCTGTAGGAACAAGTCCAAAAAGCCAGCTGAGACTGTGATTAGGTCAAAAATAACTATAAGATTTCAAAGTACTAATTAAAGCCCCATATAAAAAAGTAATACAATATTGGGATGAAAAGTTCCTTCCTTTCTTTGAAAAAGCTGGCGGTCTTGACTGTACATAATGTGAGTGGTTTTTGAGCTACAAGTAATTTGTAAGTAACTTATGAACACTTTCCTAGCCTAACAGCATGTTCTCATCAAACAGATTTTTAAAAAGGAAAAGAAAATGATTTATTTGGTGTTAATATGTTAAGAACAAACAGGAAAAGCAGTAGTAGTGCCAAGTGTCTGCCTCCCTAAGCCTATACCGTTAGTCCCAAGGTCAGAGTCTCAGCATCTTACTCTGCTTCAGAATGGATGTGACAGACATTAGATATTAAGTCAATAAACCTTGGAACAGGACATAGTTACTGGGCCCTAAGTTCTGTTTGTATGGTTTATTCTTAGAAGTAGTGAGGGAACAGAGAGGGGTTATGAAATGAACTAAGCATATACACTCCAGCAGTACCAATGTGAGACCAAAGGTCAGAAGAGGATCAAGGCTTTCACAGTGTTTCTCTTCCAGTTTCGGTCAGGAAGAAGTCAGCTCTTCACTGGTACTCTCCTATCACTAGTTTCCTCAGAGGAGCTGGGGGTGCAGCTTATTACTTTCTTCTTGGAACTCTTTTATTTAACAAGACCATTTAATCAAAGAAGAAATCAAAATAATTCTCTGGCTCTTACTATTGATCAGCACAATGATCTCTGGTCCACTGTATATTTTAAACAGAAACACTATCTGAACCTCAAACAATTGGTATGCCTTTTTCTTCTCTTTTTCTTGGAGAGAAAAACAAATATTTCTGTAGAATATTAATGTACAGGTTGATACTGACTTTATCTTTTCTCATTCTTCAAGGTTATTATGCTATCAAAGAGAACTTAAATATTCAAAACAGTGCGCTTGTTACCTTACATCAAGGTATTTCATAATTATCTGCAGATCTCATGTGAAACTGCAGGGTTTTGACCTAAGAGTTAACATAAATACTTGTATCTAGCCATCAACCCAACTATATAGACAGGAAAAGAGATGCTACTGAAAAAGAACACATTTCTTAGAAGAAATAGTCACTGTTGGTAGTATGCTTTATTAAAATTACTTTTTAGTGATGTCCAATCACTTTGTATTGTTAGTATATATGTATGCTGATGTTATGTATGTTTCATGTGTTATCATTTTTTACTTTCTGCTCTGGAAGTTTAATAGAAACCCAAACTGAATTTCCCAAGTCACTGAAAGAAAGTGTCTCTTATTACAAAGAAAGAGAAATGTTTCTCTGGTTGCTTACCATTTTGATTAGTAGTGCTTACAGTGCCATCTTCTTTCTCAGACTGGCTGTTACTACTATTTGATGCAGTTGGGGGAGGGGATGGTGCTCGACTAGATGCAGCGCTTTCACTTTCATCTAGAAGACGATCCATGTAATCCCTTAAAATTAATAAAACATTTTTATATTAAAAAGCTGAAAATTAAAAATTAGTTGAGGTTAAATTTAGAATGCTTTATTAACAAATATATCCTAATATTCACTTAACATTCATTCCAGTGCTTTATCTATCACACGAGGATCTGAATATTTAAATGATAAGCTCCTTTTGGTTATAGGAAAAATGCATAAAGGCTTTAAAGTAACAAATTTGAGAGACCCATAGGAAATTTTAAAGCTTGTAAAGTTGTAGGCAAGTGCTCAGAGTGGCCCAACTAGAACTAGAAGATCTCTTAACTGAAGTGATAGGGGTGATGTCTAGCAAAAGTACAAAAGAATTTCTGTACAAATACAGATTGAATTTTAAAGCTCCTAAAAGCAATACCTAAAAGACAAATTTGAGCCTTTTAAAAGGACTGATTACCTCCTAAAACCTTCCTGGATATTTTTGGTATTATATTTCTGCCAGATCTGAGCTGTAAGATGCTAACTAAATTCCTGGGATTATCTGCTGGTTTTACCCTGTCACTTTCTCATTGTATGTGAGCTCATTTCTTCTCTAAGTCATTCCTGAACTACGTAACTGTGGTTAAGTGACACAGGTGAGAAGATCTGGGATAGAGCCTTTTCTCTCTCAGGTTTAGTGTATTAGCTATAAAATGTAGATAAATCATACCTCTCCTATCTAACACACATGGTGATTGTATTATATATGTACATAAAAATGTTTCATAATCCAAAAAGTGCTACTAAACCACTAGAATAAAAGTCAGCAAACTATAATATTTATTCTCTACCTCTTACAGAAAAAGTTTGCTGATACTAGATACTGCACTAGAATTCCCCAAGGACAGGGATTTTTAGTCTATTTTGTTTATACCTGCACCACCGGTACCTAAGGTGTGCAAGGCACAGAACAGAAAGATCAATAAAATTTTAATTGTGTTACTTATCTTAAAATTCCTTCAGCGTAAGCATGATAGAAATATTAAGACAAATCTCTTAGAATTTTGTGAGCAGGGTAAATAAGAAGCAAACAGTGGAAGCTCTGAGGAATTTCCGAAAGTGTGTGTTAATAGTCTATAATATGCTATTAATTATATTTATCTCAACCTATATGGTCATCACTGTCTCCTAGGTTATAGGGATTTAACAAATATAGGGATGTGATACCTGACTTCAAGAAACTTCTAATAGTCTGAGGTATAAAACCAATACATACTTACAATTTACATTCTATGCCTTATTTTCCTCATCTATAAATGAAGGGAATTCAATTAGATGGTCTTGAAGACCTATAAATCTATATAGAATTAAATTATATGGTCTTGAAGACTTCTTGAGCTTTATGCTATTCATCATAATTATAGAAAAATTACATAAACAAATTTGAAGCACACAGACATAAGTGTGATGAGTCCCAAAAGGACTTCAGGTGCTAAGGCTAACAGAAGATGCATGATGAGGAATTGCTGGAAATAAATATGTTATGGTGGGAATGGATAAGATGAAGGAAGTTAAAAGCCAAAGCAAGGCCTGGCATGGTGGCTCACACCTGTCATCCCAGCACTTTGGGAGGCCGAGGTGGGCGGATCACCTGAGGTTGGGAGTTTGAGACCAGCCTGACCAACATGGAGAAACCCCGTCTCTACTAAAAATACAAAATTAGCCGGGTATGGTGGCACATGCCCGTAATCCCAGCTACTCGGGAGGCAGAGGCAGTAGAATCGTTTCAACCCGGGAGGTGGAAGTTGCAGTGAGCCGAGATCATGCCACTGCAGTCCAGTAGCCTGGGCAACAGGGTGAGACTCTATCTTAAAAAAAAAAAAAGCCAAAGCAAAGGAAACAAGAGTTGATATCAAAATTATTTTTAATTTCTGGATATAGTCTATAATTCTGTGGAAGGATAGTAATTATTATCAATATTTCCTAAAGATTAACAGCATCCAGAATGTTCAGGAAAGGGCAGAATCAGACAAACCATCCAGAAAGCTGGAGCAGCATTCGGGTAACCAAAGTTACGTTGAGTTAATTTTTAGTTTGTGGAAAAATTTGGAAAGCTGAATATTTTACAATGAAATCTCCAATAGGGCTCCCAATTCTTCCAGTAAATAGGGACAATGTGTAGCAGAATCTTTCAAAGGCTGTTTGTAGGCAGAAAAGGGGAAGATGTGTTTCATTCTGGTGAACAAATGGAAGGTCTACAATTTAATGAAAAAATGAACAAATGACTTTCAGGATAATGTGCTCTGAATTACGGATTTTGACCTAAAAAGGAGGATGAGATAATTCACTCAAATTTCTCTCTGAACACATCAGCTTAATGTTTTATGAAGTCACTTAAAGTGCAGCTATTAACAGGCAGAGATGGTTCTGGAAGCAAATCAGAAAAATTTATCCCCATCTGGAAAGAAATGTACTATTTGGTCACTGCTTCTTAGAGAAGACATAACACAGCTAAAAGGGAAGAGTCTCAGTACAAAAGTATGATTCTTTCAGTTAAATAAACTTTATTAAAAAAACCCAGTGGGGCTACAACTGAAGCCTACAAAACCATGGTATTCCTGCCTGAGGGAAAAAACACATTAGTTCACTTCATACCATTATACCAGGTGACCACTATTAAGATATTGTTTACTTTTAACTGTGGCCACTCTACCTACAGAATATTTAACCTTAAGAGTCATCAAAGTTACAGATAAAAGTATCTTCAAAAAGTTTTCAGAAGCTACAGGGAGATCATTAGAGAAATTAGAACATTTGGTGGCACATCCCTACCTAACCTGTTGAGCTTGATATCACAGAGGACAAACTAAGCCAGCCCACACTTTGGTGATGCTTTCTGAAAGAGAAAACTGGATGAACCATGGGTCTGACCCAGCATGGCCGTTCTTATGTGGTTACTGCTGATGATTACAGACTGACTGTAGCTCATGTGTGAACATTATTTCTGAAATGGTTGAAAAAAATAAAAGATGTTACTATTGCTTTTCCCTATATAACAGCTTGAAAACCATGACTATTTTAAGATATATCTGCAGACCAGATAGCTAGCTATATCTAATTCTACATTATGCTTGAATACTACTAATAAAAAAATTAACTATAAATTTAATATTAAGCAATGAGATAAAATTTGGAATACTGCTATTTATGAAATTCCACCTTAGCAATCACCAGCTTTGAATAATCGGGGATGATGTATACAGTCCATTGTCCTGTGATTTCCAAGGGTGAATCATACCCATTTATTCCCTTTCAGATTATTTTACTGTGGGCTTTAGAGCAGAGCATTTGACCTTCTAAGGAAGTGACCAGCAGAGATACCTACAAATGAACTTGACAAAGAAACAGTGCAATCTAGGACTGTGAAGAGCAAGATCAAATAAGCATACAAGCACATCTTTCTTTTCTTTTTTCTTTTTGGAGACGGAGTTTCGCTCTGTTGCCCAGGCTGGAGTGCAGTGGTGTGATCTCGGCTCACTGCAACCTCCGTCTCCTGGGTTCAAGCAATTCTTCTGCCTCAGTCTCCCGAGTAGCTCAGACTACAGGCGTGCACCACCACATCCGGCTAATTTTTGTATTTTTAGTAGAGACGGGGTTTCACCATGTTTGTCAAGCTAGTGTCGAACTCATGACCTTGTGATCCACCCGCCTTGGCCTCCCAAAGTGCTGGGATTACCACAGTGAGCCACTGCACCCAGCCCAAGCACATCTTTTAAAGGTAATTATTTGGTCAGCTTTAAGAACATCTTTACTGGAGAACCTTGACTAAGTCACAGCTTTGCATTACTTTTTAATTCTGTAAACATTAGGGAATAATTAAGGATAGTACTGTAAAGTTAATTCCACCATAACAATCACCATTTTAAAGCAATTCATGAGAGAGAAGGGGTTCAATACTCTTTCTATTTAAGTAACAAATTGCCAGTGGTAGTGGAATGTTTCACTCCAAAGCTAGACTGAATGAGGTGGAAGACAATAAATTCTCTTAATATGGGAATAAATTAGGCATATCAGACATTTTACATAAAGAATGGATGTAACAACCCATATCTGTCACTGGGACTAAGCTAGAGTTACATTACTAATTCTCAAATATTACTTGTTAGAGGAAAGATTCAGGAAAGCTAGGAAAAGGAAAGTCACCATATACATGTTTTTTTTCCTCTATAAAAAACTGTATGCCAGGTGCAGTGGCTCACGCCTGTAATCTCAGCACTTTAGGAGGCTGAGACAGGTGCATCATTTGAGGTCAGGACTTCAAGACAGCCTGGTCCACACAGTGAAACCCTGTCTCTAATAAAAATTCAAAAATTTGCCAGGCATCATGGCGGGCACCTGTAATCCCAGCTACTCGGGAGGCTGAGGCAGGAGAACCGCCTGAAGCCAGCAGACGGAGGCTGCAGGGAGCCGAGATTGCACCATTGCATTCCAGCCTGGGCAACAGATCAAGACTACGTCTCAAAAAAAAAAAAAAGATTAAATCTGTATGTGCTTAGACTGAATGGAACTGAATTTAAGAAAAACATGGTTTCACAGCTGTTCTGATCCATTTATTCTCAACGGTGTATTAAAAACATACATTCTAAACCTTGCTTTAATGATATGCTTGTCTCATAATATGAACTGTAGTTTACAATATTTCATAAGACACTGAAAAGTCTAAATGCCTTATTTATGAAGATATAATAGATGGTAAAGTTTAATGTATATTATAAAAGCAAGATTGTATCGCTTCTCGGCCTTCTGGTTAAGATCAAGTATATAAAAGCAAGATTATCAAAATCATAACTCAAGAAAAATCTAGAAAAGCTTAGCAAAAATGAATACATAGCTCTTAAGGAAAAAATTAACTCACGTTACACCAGGATGAAGATTATATTTCTTTTTTCCAAATCGTGTTTGCTGAGCAAAGAAATCATAACGTTCAGATTTTTTCCACATGTAATAGAATGCTACACATTCACCAACTGACCTTGTTCGGACCTATAAGAAACAATTGCTTGTTTTTAAGAATCTCCTTTTTAACAAAGTTACCTCATGATAAACATCTGAAGTTCGAAAATAAATTTGGCTAGTCCTTAACTGATATATAATCCTATATATAAAATACAACACTGCAGCATCTATGTTGAAAGCTATTCTTTCTAAACGTCTATTAAGAGAAATAATATACTGGCAACAGGTCTTCAGATATATAGCACTGTGCTTTTTAAAAGGCTACCTAATTTACTAGAAAAATATACTCCTGTATTAAAAATGCGTGGAAGTTGGCCAGGCATGGTGGCTCACGCCTGTAATCCCGGCACTTTGGGAGGCTGAGGGGGGTGGATCACGAGGTCAGGAGTTTAAGACCAGCCTGGCCAAGACGGTGAAACCCTGACTCTACTAAAAATACAAAAATTAGCCCGGCGTGGTGGCAGGTGCCTGTAATCCCAGGTACTCGGGAGGCTGAGGCAGGAGAATCACTTGAACCCCGGGGGGGCTGGGGGTGGGGACAGAGGTTGCATTAAGCTGAGATCACGGCACTGCACTCTCACCTGGGTGACAGAATGAGACTCCGTCTCAAAAAAAAAAAAAAAAAAAAAAAAGCCTAGAAGTGGCATTCAGGTTAAAATAAATGTTATAAACAGTTTGCTAATACTTTTACTCACAGAGTACGAATACCTAGAGAGTGTATCTTTAAATTCCCTTTTGATAGATTCTCTTACTAGTCCCAACAGCAATCCAGACTCAGTTAATTTACTCTCTAGAAAGTCTGGGAAGATGCCACAGTGAGTTAAAAGTATAATAACGCTAATGCTTTGCTTACTAAGTTAACTCTTGTGGCTTACTTTGCTGTACCTATTTGTGCAACTGAATGGTTCCCCTCACATAATGTTAAATGCCTGTAGAATTAAATGATGCTGACAGAATCCCTTTTTGCTACTTAGCCACCAGGAGAGCTGGTGGTAGGGGTGATATACATACATAAAATGCTGAGAATTTAGGGCTGATGTATATAAATAAAATACTGATAACTTTTTTCCTTTCTTTTCTTTTCTTTTTTTTTTTTGAGACAAGAGTCATGCTCTGTTGCCCAGGCTGGAGTG
The DNA here is from genome assembly GCF_003255815.1 of Theropithecus gelada. Classification (NCBI taxonomy): domain Eukaryota; kingdom Metazoa; phylum Chordata; class Mammalia; order Primates; family Cercopithecidae; genus Theropithecus; species Theropithecus gelada. The sequence continues at coordinate 94,825,027 of NC_037668.1, read as the reverse complement.
CAGTGGCGCCAAACCAGTAACTGCAGCCTTGTCCTCCCAGGCTCAAGCAAAACCTCCTGCCTCAGCCCCTCAATAACTGGGACCACAGGTGCAAGGCACCACACTCTGGTAATTTTTCTATTTTTTGTAGAGATGGGGTTTTGCCATGTTGCCTAGGCTGTTCTTGAACTCCTGGGTTCAAGCAATCTGCCTGCCTCAACCTCCCCAAGTACTGAAATAACAGGTATGAGCCACTGCACCAGCCATACTAACAATTTAAAAGGAAATCCTGTGTGTGTATGTGTTTTGGATGCAACATACTTCTTCATCCCATAAATTTCTACTCTTAAAGTAAATATTCTATAGCACGGATTGCACCTGAAGGACAAGTGTTGATTACCCAACATATATTTTGCTTTCTTCCTGTTTGCACTTTACAGCTCTGATCCATATTGCTCTGAGATTGACAGCAATCAGGACTTTTAAAAAAACCATCCTCTCAAGCTCTTTTTTTGTCTCCTCTAGGATCTTATTTCTAGATAGATTCAAGCTAAGTCAACTGTACTTTACTGAAAGCAAAAAGATAAAGTCATTTTGGGGCATGCAAAGTTAAGATTACGAAAAATCTTCAACAAAAGCCCTCATAATAGAACTTATGATTAAGATCTGAACTTTAATTCCAGATATAAAAACAAACCTGATATTTTCACTAGAGTACTCTTCTCCCTTTTAAAGAATTACTGTCCTCTTTTTGTTCATGAATTTAGTATATTATGTAGAGGTTGGCTGACTTCTACCTTGTAACATTTAAATGCCACTGTCCCAAATATTTATAAGAAATCAAGGTTATACTTTTAATACTTATGTTATTTGGCTCTAAGTTTCAAGTCACCTAGTAATTTCTTAGCTCCTTTAAAAAAATCATATTGGTCAGGGTTGTTGCTGCTGCTTGTTACATCAGCTATCATTCCAGGAGTCCCTTCCTTAGGTAATTCAGCATGGTTTGGTTTAGAATGTTTTAATTCAAGCAGAAGTGCTAAACAACAACAACAACAACAACAACAACAACTACAACAAACCTCATCCAAAAATGTTGTCCCTTTCAATCATGAAACAATGAACTTTTTTAATCAAAAACATACATGGCCAGTCACATAATGCACCCTTTTCTTGAATGTTAACTATATTTGAGGTTATCAGATGATATGAACACAACATTAAGGGTATACAATTTTGAAACTACATTGTCTTCTAAGTTATCCTAAATGCTAAAACTAAAAATTTATCTATTAGTGTTATCTGCGGTAAACTGCCAACATTCAACAAAATAATTAAGAAAGAACTAGTTGGGAGTGGGGCTCTTCACTGCCCAGTTCCTGCTTTTTTTTTTTTAAAAAAAAAAAAACAGAACAACAATAAACTAGTTAATGCACGACAAAATTTAAGAAATGAACCCACAGGGTTTGTAAATAACTTTTATTAATAACAAAAAATATTAAATATGTGTCAAAAAAATCAACTGGATACAATCCAATCACACCCAGATGTATAAAAAGACAGATGTGGTAGAAGACTATTCAGAGTCTCAGATACAAGCCCAGGTACTTTCAACAAGGTCGTGGACAAGCTACGACACAAAACTTAGAAGCTATCTTTAAGGAATTACATAAACCAATACCCTTGTCATTTCTACTAACTAAAAATAATGTGATAATCATAAGCCTAGGAATTTCCTACATTTAATCCCCAAGACTTTAATTCTGCCTGTCCTAATCTGTTGTCCTAATGTGTTACTCATGGAAACAACACATTTTTCTATTCCATATAATTATATAGTTACTATTAAAAATCATACCTAATTTCAGTTATAAGAATTAAGCCCTAAAACAAATTTGTAAGTAATTATAAAGTTATTTGGAGTATAAATTACATGACTGATATTATCAACATGAAATGATAAACGATTATGTTAAATAAAATCCTCAAATTATAACTATAAGAATATAAAGCTGATTTATTGACACAGAAGCTTCTACAAAATTAAATTAAATGTTGACTAAAACTAAGTTAAATATTAAGTATTTGATTTTAGACCACTTGGGATTTAAGCAAATGTAATAAATATTTTAATTGCAAATAATGTCATGTTGAAAGTGCCTTAAAGTTTCCAAATTATTTCAAAGGCCCTCCATAAAATATTTAGTCACAGACTGTGGACAACAGCTATAAAGAATTGCATCGCACATACACACCCCAACTAGAAGATGATTAACATGCTTGTAAATGAGTGCAATTCTTAAACACCTGCAATATGATGCACTGAAAACAGTCACCAACAGGTAATTATAGGTTAGGAAGTATAGGCAGCTTTACTGTAATTACTCACTAAATACCAAAATATTGTCATATTAATGATGAAACCTTTAACACTAGACAACATAGCAAATTAAGACACATGACCATTTGAGTTGTTCAACTAAATTTCTTTTTGCAAAAAAGAGATTATCATTACTTACTTTATTAGCCTGAATCAAATGAAAATCCTTTCCATAGGCCTTCAGACCTTGTTCAAAATTTCTACACTCTTCCTCTGTCCAAACAGATAATTCCTCTGACAAGATGGGAGGAACAAACTGTTAAGCAATATTCCCCCAAATATTGCATAAAACAAAACTACAAATGAAAACTTAACTTTCTGGTAAAAATGAGGGAAACATTTTACTCCTGAGCTCTATTACTAATTGTTGCAAAAGATAAAGTGACAACAATTCCTTATTTAATAAGATTTTGAATGATTTGGTCCCTACCTCTCAAGCTTCAACTTGGGCCACTGTCTTCTTAAAGCTTCATGATCAAACTATCTTAGTCACCTTTCAATTCTTTAAAATTGCCACGTTCTCTCTTACTTCAGACTTTGTGCATGGTGTCTCTCCTTTGCCTGTAATTATTTCTTGCCTCCACCTCATCCCCTTTCACTGAGATAATTCTTTCCCATCCCAACACAAATATCACTTCATTCTGAATGCTCTCCCTAAAAGCACTACCCTCTCCCCCAACTAGGTTAAGTCCCATTACTACAGGTTTCAATAGCACCCTCTAATTTTCCTTGAAGAATTCATCAGCTGTTTTCCAGTTTCCCTACCTAAGCTCTAAGCACCACAAGGGGAAGGGACTTTGCTTATAGTTACATCCTCAGAACTCAGAAGGCACTCAAATTTTTGTTAAATAAATATCTCTCATTTGTTACTTAAATATATATAAGTAGTAATCTTAGTGAAGGGGGGTAGGAGCCAGATTTAGTATAAAGAAGAAAAATCCAAATTTTGGTCATGGCTTCATTACTGATGAATTATGTTTGCTTTAGCCAAGTTACTTCAGTTCAGAGATCTCAGGGTCATCAACTTTTACCTTTAAGTAAAGGTATTATCTGTCATACTACCTAGTTCACAGGGCAATTATCAAGATCAAATAAGAAAATATTTATAAATATGCCTTGAATGCATAAGACAGTATAAATTTTTACATTTTTACTTACGTGATCGTATTTTCCCACAAAGAAGGAACAGTCTTATACCCCCATAACGACTTGTATAATACTTGGTATTTTGTAAATATTTATCAAACTCAGAAAAATCAGTATTATTAAGTTTAGGCTATTATACCTAGGTAAACTGAAAAGCTTACTTTTAAAATTTCTGCCAAATCATGAAAATAAATAAAAATTATACTTACCTCTAGCTGCTTTTACATTAAATCTTAATCTTCTCAATGCTTCTTCTGTATCAAAATTGCATTTAACCAATTCATATAAAGCCTAGAAAAATAAAAGGCTTGAATATGTGACAAGGACTATAAACAGTTCAATGCTACAAGAGTAAAGGTTTTTCAAAAATCCAGTGTTCTCATTCTTTTTGAGGGCAAATAACTTTAGTGACTAGAACTTCAAAGAAAAACAAATATGAATTCGATCCTGATAAATTAACTACCTTTAAATATGTACAAAGTAGGATATGTAAAAACTTGGTGGCCATAGTATCCAAGGAACTAAAAGGAATTCATTTTGTATCAATGAAAATCCCTTCTTTGTGGCTTCTTGAGATTCCTATAATTTTAAACAAATCAGAAAAGAAAAACAATGATTAAAAAGGTAAAAAAGATAGGTTCATGGTAGGCTCTGGTCTTACCATGTACATAACATTATCTGAGGTGAGAATTCCAACTTGATATCCACAGATTCTTAGGGATAGCCAAAGGAATTTTAAAAAGCCTAATGAAAAGTATATACAGGCAAAATAAAACATCAGGTTTTTGTTTCAGTTTTGAGCTTCACACCAATGAAGTCAGTGTGGTAACAAGGGGTATCTTACAGGGATTATAACCTCAGATTCCCTGTTGATAATGTTATAAAAAATAGGGTGGACAGAATAACAACAATGCAAGTGACAGCATTTACATGTATAAATGTGTATGGCAAAGTTCTAATAGTTGTTTCTTATTCACATACCTGTTCGTTGTCTTTTATGTGAGATCCTTCAGGAATTGCTTCTACACCCTTCTCATCACCTGTTCTTCTAGACGCATCTTTAAGAAATATAATCACTTTATCTTCTGGTAAGTACTCAGGGTCCCATAGGAGCTGATCATCATTTTCATATACTAAATTAGTAAAAGACAGTGTTAAAAAAATTTCTAAAAACTGACAGAGTCTGTGTTAAAACATATTACTAAATAAACAACTCAGAGCCAAATGTTGAGAACTGAAGTATAGTGTGGTTCTACTGCTTGCCTGACTTCTTTCTTGGGCAACAACTATAGTTTAAGTGAATTAAACAATTTAAACAAAGAGGAGGTACCACTTTATGCCCCCTGCAGATCCAGTCTGACTTTATCTTGAGTTTACCAAATTCCAAGCTCTCTTGGTTTGAATACCATCTCTACCACTTACTATGTGTATGATGACCTTGGGCAAATTACTTCCCTTCTGTCTCATCTGTGAAAGGAGGTAACAGTAACTCTACCACATAGTTTTAAGGATTTAAAGCACTTTACAATCATTCTGGCACATATTAAAATCCTATAATTGTAACTGTAACTACTGTTTTTGAAAAAATGTCTAGAAGAATGCTCACCAAATGTTAACACTGCTTAATTCCTGGTGGTGGGATTTGAGGTAAATTTTACTTTATATTTTCTGTAATGCTTGAGTGTATAATGTGTATAAATCACTTTCACAAAAACAAAAGTCATTACTTTTTTAAAGGTATTTAAGTTTCATCATAATTTCCATTATAAGATTAAAGCCTAAATCTAATTAAAACTCAAAAAGTAAGGAAAGGAGGATGACCTAAGACAAATCCTGTGGAATTCTAAATGATAAGAAGAAAACATGGATAAAATTCAAAAGTCACAAATAGAAGAAATACCAAGAATGTAACCTCACAGACGCTAAGGGAAGAGAGTGTTTCAAAGAAAAGCTTCAAAGACTGGTTAAATTCTGTTGAGTGATAAGGATGAAAACTGAAAAGGTTATGCCAGCTTTACTAACAAGGAGGTGAATGCTGTGAGAACTTTCTGTAGAGAGATAGAAGCAGAAGCCACACTGGATAAGATTGAAAATGGAAAGTGAAGAAATAAGACTGTTGAAAAGTTTAGTGATGATAGAGACAGGGGAGTAGCTAGAGAGTAGAGTTGAAAAAAGTTTTTATGTTGTTTTGGTTTGTTTTCAAAGATGAGGCAAACGTGTAAATGCCAACAGGAAGGAGCCAGCCTGAGAAACATTTTGACTTTAAGAGACCAAGAATAACAGTGTCAAAGTTTCTTTTATTACGAAAAGAAATTAACAGCTAATTAAGCATATCCTATGTACCAGGCAATGAATTTTTTTTTTAGATGAAGTCTCGCTCTGTTGCCCAGGCTGGAGAGCAGTGGTTCGATCTCGGCTCACTGCAACCTCCGCCTCCCAGAGTAGCTGGGACTACAGGCATGTGCCACCACACCCGCCTATTTTTTGATTTTTTAGTAGAGACAGAGTTTCACGTTAGCCAGGATGGTTCTTGATCTCCTGACCCCATGATCTGGTTCTCGATCCGACCCCGTCACCTGCTCACCTCAGCCTCCCAAAGTGCTGGGATTACTACAGGTGTGAGCCACCGCACCCAGCCGTATTATTTTCACACAAATTATCATGTCTCCTCACCCACACACACTTCAAAACCTTCTTCTATCTTTCCTTGTTTCCCAAAATACTTTTGTTTAAAGTACAGCTCAAAGGAAAATATTTAGAAAATTTTCCTTAATAAACATCATTCCTTTTGTAATCTGCTGGTACAATCCTAGTTATACCCTAAATTATAAATACAATAAAACTACCATGATAAAATGAATCTGGATATACTGCTATTGATTTCTATTCTCTGCTCAGCCTCTGTTCTCTGCAGACTAAATTATATTCTTATATAATTTATATTCTTATATAATATACTTATATTCTTGGGATCTTTAGGGTAGACAAGGCCATACAAGGAAACCCTAACTCGGAAATAATTCAGCCACCTATTCACTTAGGCACCAAATGTTTACTAAGTGCCTATGGGGCAAGGATCGACCTACTTACTAGTAAGGCTACAAAGATGAGCAAACAAAAGGTTAAAATACACTGTTGTTAGTATAAATGATAACTTACATGAATTTAGGAAAAAGTTAAGTGTAGCTTAGGAGATTTTGTAACTAAAACAGACAAAAGTCCAAAGGAGCATGCCTGGAATGTTGTTATAACTAACAAATCATGTTTATTTAACTGTCTGAATTAGGAGTGCTAACCAAATGAAGAATATATAATCTGCATGGAGAATAATAAAAAAAGTCGGATGGCAGAGAGAAAAAATTTGTGTCTCTCCAAGATACTAGGTAAGGAGGTTTCCATGTATCAATGAAAAGGAGAATTCTGATCCATTCGTTAAGTAATCCCTACAATAAAGATATCAGGATATCTTAGTTTTGTGGCACTTAAAAAAAAGAAGTCTGTGCTCACGAAACTCATGAGAAACATCTTGTGAAATGTTTTCCACAAGAATGCACTCATCAGCACTGTCCCTTTGACAAGTTTTATTTCTAACAGCATAGTTTACCTAATAGTGTCACGAATTTGGTTTGTAGTATAGGGTATCCTAAGTGGAGACAAATTCCGGGTATCCTGACAAAAGTCTGAGTTTGAGGAGTGCCCCTTTACCTCAGCAATCCCTCCAAAGCAATCTCATTCTGCTAAGTTTAGTCTATCCTCCTTACACAAACTAATATACTTAAATTCTCAAAAAGAGAAAGCTTCATAAATCACTCATTCCTGAAAAAAATTACATATGTATACTTTCTAAAATCATGTTAAAATGGAAAATATTAAGTTAGAATTTAAACCATGAAAAAATCAGAACAATTAGACAAGAGAAAGATATAAAGCCAATCCAAATTAAAAAGGAAGAATTCAAATTATCCCTGTTTACTGATGATAAGATCTTATATTTGGAAAAACCTAAACACTCCACAAAAAAACTATTAGAACTGACAAATTCAGTAAAGCTGCAGGATACAAAAATCAACATATAAAAATCAGTAATATTTCTATATGTCACCAAGTCAACATTCTGAAAAGGAAATCAAAAGACTAATCCCATTTTAAACAGCCACAAATAAAATCAAATACCTAGAAATTAACCAAACAAGCGAAAGATCTCTATAATGACAACTATAAAATATTGACAAAAGAAATTAAAGAGGACACACACACACACAAAAAAAGGAATGATATTCCACGTTCATGGATTCAAAGAATCAGTGTTGTTAAAATGTCCATACTACCAAAAGCAATCTACAGATTCAATGCAATCCTTATCAAAATACCAATGACATTCTTCACAGAAGCAGAAAAAAAGTTCCTAAAATTTATATGGAACCATAAAAGGCCCAGAATAGCCAAAGCTATCCTAAGCAGAAAGAATAAAACTGGAGGAATCACATTACCTGACTTCAAATGATACTACAGAGCTACAGTAACTAAAACGGCATGTACTGGCATAAAAATAAGACATACAGAACAGAACACAGGACCCAGAAACAAATCATATACCTACAGTGAACTCGTTTTTGACAAAGATGCCAAGAATGTACACTGGGAAAAGACAGTCTCTTCAATAAATGTTGCTGGGAGACTGGATATCCATATGCAGAAGAATGGAACTAGACCCCTATCTTTTGTCACATTCAAAAACCAAAATAGATTAAAGACTTACATCTAAGACCTCAAACTATGAAACTGCTACAATAAAATACCGAGGAAACTCTGCAGGACACTGGACTGAGGGCAAAGATTTCCTGAATAATACCCCACAAGCACAGGCAACCAAAGTAAAAATAGACAAATAGGATCACATTAACAAGCTTTTGCACAGCAAAGGAAACAACAAAGAAACAACCTACAGAATGGGAGAAAATATTTGCAAACTACCCATCTTAGAACGCACTAATAAATAGAATATATAAGGAGCTCAAACAACTCTATTGAAAAAAAGTCTAATAATCTGATTTAAAAATGGGCAAAAGATCTGAATAGACGTTTCTCAAAACAATACACACAGATGGCAAACAAAGTGCCCATCAACAGATGAATGCATAAAGAAAATGTGGTACTTATACACAATGGAGTACTATTCAGCCATAAAAAAGAATAAGATCCAGTCATTTGCAACAACATGAATGTAACTGAAGGTCATCATGTTAAGCAAAGAGTCAGGCATGGAAAAGACAAACATCCCATGTTCTCACTTATGTGTAGGATCTAAAAGTTGAAACAATTGAACCCATGGAGATAGAGCAGAAGGATGGCTACTAGAGGCTGGGAAGGTCGGTGTGGGAAAGGGGTGACAGAGAGGTAGGGATCATTAATGGGTACAAAAAAATAGAATAACGCCTAGTAGTTGACAGCACAACAGGGTGACCATAATCAATAACTTAATTGTACATTTTTAAAGAACTAAAGGAGTATAACTGAATTGTCTGTAACACAAAAGATAAATGCTTGAGAGGATGCATACACCATTTGCCATGATGTGGTTATTACACATTGCATGCCTGCATCAAGACATCTCATGCACTCCATAATTATATACACCTACTATGTACTCACAAAAATTAAAAATTAAAACTAAGCATAAATAATAAGAGAATGTGATCATTCACTGTTGATATATGATAATACAAACATTAAAATAAAAAAGTATACTGCAATAAAACTATTTTCAACTATAAATTTATAATAATATAAATACTAAAATACAAACATAAAATAGGTGCTATTATCTTTCATTGTCAAAACTGAAAAGAAATTTAATAAAAAGAAATGTCTGACTTTCAGTTCTTCATTTATTTGCAGAAAGAAAAACCTCAATGGAGAACACTGCTAACCACTATATAAGTAAAGCATAAAACTGACATTTCAATTACAAAAATAAATACAAAAGCCAACAGACCATTTATTTTGGTACACAATTATGTGTTCACAGAACATATCGTATGTACAGAATTTCCATATGTAATAAAGTCACTCCATACTGCTAGCTTCAATGTTCCTATATATTGCAGGAATTACCTTGAGAAGTAAGTGGTAGCTATTAAACATTTAAATGATGTATTAAAACATATTGCTATCACAAAAACTGTACTGGCCTGTGATGTTCCCTTGACTGCCTCTGACCTGCTGCTGCCCTGAGATAGGTGCATACTTAGAATATAAAGTAAGTTTTTGGAGAGAATGCTAAAAAGAAATAAACAACAAAAAACTTCTATTTATGTAACTCCAAAGGGTTTCGTGTATGTTAAGTTGAAATGTGAAGAAAACTGAAATAAAAGAAATAAATATTTCTAGTGCTGAGTGATGTCACACTGCACATGAACTCATTAAACACACACACATGGCCAGGTGCGGTGGCTTCATGCCTATAATCCCAGCACTTTGGGAAGCCTAGGGCAAATGACCTGAGGTCGGGAGTTCAAGACCAGCCTGACCAACATGGAGAAACCCTGCCTGTACCACAAATACAAAATTAGCCAGGCATGGTGGTGCATGCCTGTAATCCTAGCTACTTGGGAGGATGAGGCAGGAGAACTGCTTAAACCCGGGAGGCAAAGGTTACGGTGAGCCAAGATCACACCATGGCACTCCAGTCTGGGCAACAAGAGCTAAACTCTGTCTCAAAAAAAAAAAAAAAAAAAAGGACACATACACAGCATTCTTTCTGGAACTCACATGAAGTGAATAATCTGAAACAGCCTCTTTAAAAAAAATCTTCGGCCAGGCGCAGTGGCTCACGCCTGTAATCCCAGCACTTTGGGAGGCCAAGGCAGGTGGATCACGAGGTCAGGAGATTTGAGACTATCCCAGCACTTTGGGAGGCTGATGCAGGCATATCACTAGGTGAGGAGTTTGAGACCAGCCTGGCCAACACGGCGAAACCCCATCTCTACTAAAAAACACAAAAAAACTAGCTGGGCGTGGTGGCAGACATCTGTAATCCCAGCTACTCAGGAGGTTGAGGCCGGAGAAACACTTGAACCCAGGAGGTGGAGGTTGCAGTGAGCTGAGATGATGCCATTGCACTCCAGTCTGGGCAACAAGAGCAAGACCCCGTCTCACAAAAAAAAAAAAAAACAAAAACAAAAAACCAAAAAAAACCCCTTCAAGTATTATGTTATTGTAAGTATGACTTACTTCAGGACTTTCAAATGAAATGAAAAAAAAAAAACAAAAAAAAAAATGTAAAATTTAAGTATAGAAGTTGTTTTCCCAAATTATTTTTAAAACACAAACATCAAAGTACTCCATTTTTGCTTTTTTTTTTTTTTTTAGACGGAGTCTTGCTCTGTCAACCCAGGCTGGAGTGCAGTGGCACGATACTGGCTCACTGCAACCTCCGCCTCCCAGGTTCAAGTGATTCTACTGCCTCAGCCTCCTGAGTAGCTGGGACGACAGGCGCGCGCCACGACGATGGGCTGATTTTTGTATTTTTAGTAGAGATGGAGTTTCACCATGTTGGTCAGGCTGGTCTCGAACTCCTGACTTTGTGATCTGCCTGCATCAGCCTCCCAAAGTGCTGGGATTACAGGCGTGAGCCACTGCACCTGGCCCAAAGTACTCCATTTTAATAAGCATTCCATTTTGCTTACTGAAAGTTTTAGGAGCAAATAAGCTTTTTATGTCAGTTACTCACTCTCGTTTGTTTTTATGCCTTTCACTGATATAAAATGGACGTTTAAAAACTGAATTATAAAGGTTAGAAAAGGGTTAAAGTTTAGAGCACTGAAAATACGGGGAAAAAGGTAAAAAAAAATGTTGAGACATTGTAAGTCACTTTTAAAACGAAAAAAAGCATTTGCTTTTTCCTTTTCTGGCTAGGCTTCTATAGACCAAACTGAAAAAATTGAGTAAACATATTCTTCTCACAGGAATAATGAAGGGTTCTCTTTCACAAACCAATGGGGTTACAATGGGGTTACTTAGTAGGCTGTCATGTTCTTATCACATTTTACACATGAAATAACAGTTCATTACACTGAAAGCATAAATTCAGCTATGTAACTTTACTAATAACCCACCTTTTTCATTTTCTTTGTATCTACAAATGCCAACTGGAATTTCTGCTTGAAACATGGAGCCCACCATAATCTCCTATTTTAAAAATAACATAAAACATTAGTAAGATCTAGTAACAGATTTTATATCCATTTTCTAGCCTTACCATCTTAGTAAACTGTTCCTGGTTTCTCTGTCATAAAATACAAAAACAATTAACTACCTCAGAGGTACCTTTGTGAAGATGAATGACAAATAATGACTGGATGAAAATATTAGTAATAATAATGAGGTGAAATGCAACATAAACAATAAATACAAACTTTACTTCAAAATATAGAGACAAAGAAGTGAATTCTGATAACTTCATTAGTAAGATAACTGCAAAACCCGTAAAAAACAAAGTCAAATTCAGATATTTTCAGAGTATCTACACTTAAGACAGTGGTCTTAAAATATGATCCCTGTATGAGCAGCATAGCATCAGTGTCACCTATGAAATTTTTGTTTTTTTGAGACAAGGTTTTGCTCTGTCACCTAGGCTGGAGTGATCATGGCTCACTGCAGCCTCAACCTCCCAGGCTCAAGCAATTCTCTCACCTCGGTCTCTGAGTAGCTAGGACTACAGGCACATGCCACCACACACAGCTAATGGAAAACTGTTAGAAATGCAAATGCTAAGGTCCCACCCCAGACCTACAGACCTACTGGAACTCTGGGGACAGGACTCAGTCATTGGTATTTTAATAAGCTCTCTAGGTGATTCTGACATACACTGAAGTCTGAAAAACAGAGCTTCAAGTTAAGAAAAATAACAAAAAGGGTTTGTATAAAGCTCAGCAGGGGCCAAATGAAAGAAACTCTAAACAAAATAGATAAAGCAGGTTATGGTTTGACTTTCATTAAAACAATACAAAATGAAAAACCTCCTCCCACAAATATAATTAAATAGGAAATCTAGTAATCAAATCTATATAGTCAAATCACAGATTAGGTGAAACTGGCTGTTCTGAAAAGCAACTGGAAACTACCACTGGTGAAATTTCACAATGCAAGGAGACCAAGATTACAGTACCCTCTTTTGTCTGATGGCTAAATGTTAAGAACACACTGACATTTTCAAAATTGGGCATGGAAGGTACAAAATCATGGTCTAGAAGTTTTGATAACTCTTAGGATTTGGAAAATCTCTCTCCTGCTATTATTACCCCACTGATGTGAGGATCTCATTTTATCCAGTACAACTTCAAAGACATGCTTTATGTAATAAAGTTATTGCTATACCTAAAAGAAAAACCAATCCTTCTCATGATCAGTTTTCTAAAAGAATCAAACTTACAACAAATTTTCTCTACTCTTACAATGGAATTCTCTTTATGTCTTCTACTATAAAAAGAGTCCTTTATTGTCACATCTTGTGCCTCTTTTAAAAATTTAACTCACCTATGCCTACCAAAGAACACTGTCACATTACTAACCCTGGCTGGGGTGCTTCTGAACGATCAATGCCTGGATCAATCGCAGGACAATTAAATTAGAATCTATGAATGAAGGCCCTGGTAGTCAGCACCTCTAAGTTACCCAAATGATTCTAACATAAAAACAGGGTTGAGAACATCTGGATTAGTATAAAGATAGGTACTTCCTTTTTCCTGTTCAGTTCTGAACATTTCTTTTCATCTGTTAATTTGTTGTATAGTACAGGGAAGAGAAGGGAAACAGCTTTGAAGATCATTATATGTAATGTTATCATATATGTAATTTTCCTTTAATCTTTCAAGCAAGCCCCATAAGGCTGACATTGTTATCCCTATACTACATGTAAGAAGAAGATGCTCAAAAATTTGATTTTCTCAGAAGCACACAATTACTAAGTTCTAGAGCTATAACTAAAATTCAGATTTGACTTCAAAACTGTTTCCCCTACCTTGTTTCAATAAAAACTCAATTTCGTAAATCTTTTTTTTTTTTTTTTTGAGACGGAGTCTCGCTCTTGTCACCCAGGCTGGAGTGCAGTGGCCGGATCTCAGCTCACTGCAAGCTCCGCCTCCCGGGTTTACACCATTCTCCTGCCTCAGCCTCCCGAGTAGCTGGGACTACAGGTGCCCGCCACCTCGCCCGGCTAGTTTTTTGTATTTCTTAGTAGAGACGGGGTTTGACAGTGTTAGCCAGGATGGTCTCGATCTCCTGACCTCATGATCCGCCCGTCTCGGCCTCCCAAAGTACTGGGATTACAGGCTTGAGCCACCGCGCCCGGCCAATTTCGTAAATCTTTATAAAAAAAAAAAAAAAGAAGAATCTCTGAACCTTGACAATTATTTACAACAACAAAATCACACTGAAAGAAAACAATCTGCATTTACTCTGGCCTACTTTATTACATAATTTTTTTTCTGAGAAAGGTGTGGTTAATTAATACCCTTTCTGAGTAAGGTATGGGTAATTAATACCCTCCAGCAATGAAGGTGTTCTACCTCTTAGCTTTTGTTCTTGCATTTAAAAAAAAGCACTGAATGCTTAATCAAATACTCTACTGAACACTCCAGATTAAAAAAACAACATATGTTGAAGATACATAAACTTGAATATGTAGTGGGACAGCAATTTAAAAGGACTCCCATGGTTTCTAGCTTTTTTCATCTTAATTTCTGCTTACTGCAGGAATCAGATTAAAAACAGGATGAAAGAACCCTTGCCCAAATGGGCCACACAAATAAACTTTTGTGATTCTTGTTTTCTGTCTTGAGTTCCATCATTTGCTCAAATTAACACATACTGCACACTGGGCTAATATTGTCTCTCAACAAAAATAACATTATTTCTTTTATATAAATGATTTGTTTTAACCAGTTCTACATAAAAAATTTTTTTGAAGACATGGGGTCTCACTAGGTTGCCCAGCCTGGTCTCAAACTCCTAGGCTGAAGTGATTCCGCCTACCTCAGCCTCCCAAGCTGGGACAACAAAGGAAAACATCATTGCAACCAGCTAATTCTACATGACATTTTGACAGATTTTCCTAAGAGCTCAGTTCTTTTACAATAACTTAAAATTCTTTAACTGTATGATTAATTATATGCTATATATTTTATAATTAAAAACTAATCTCAATATATTATCTTTAAATTCATTTCAGAAATTAAGTTGTATATAGTTATGAAGAAGCCAAATCTGTTTCTTCACACAATAAGCTTACCAGTTATAAATGTCAACATTAAATTCAATCATTTGGAGAATTTTCCTTTTATAAAGTAATACAGAATGAAAAACTTACAAACTACTAAACAAAATTTACTTAACAAATATCAAAGCCTCCACAATTGCTTTCCATAATATTGAAATATATATATATGATACTTTTTACAGGGCAACAAATGCCTAATTCAGCACTACTTCAGGACTAAATCAGAAATGTGGATTTTTGTTTTATTTTTTGTTTTGTTTTATAAAATGAGACAGGGGGCCAGGCATGGTGGCTCAAGCCTGTAATCCCACCACTTTGGGAGGCCGAGACAAGCAGATCACGAGGGCAGGAGATGGAGGCCATCCTGGCTAACATGGTGAAACCCCGTCTCTACTAAAAAAACACAAAAAACTAGCCGGGGGTGGTGGCGGGCGCCCATAGTCCCAGCTACTCGGGAGGCTGAGGCAAGAGAATGGCATAAACCCGGGAGGCAGAGCTTGCAGTGAGCTGAGATCCGGCCACTGCACTTCAGCCTGGGTGACAGAGCGAGACTCCGTCTCAAAAAAAAAAAAAAGAGACAGGGTCCCGCAATGCTGCCCAGGCTGGTCTCAAACTCCTGGGCTCAAGCGATCTGCCTGCCTCAGCCTCCCAAAGTGCTGGGATTACAGGCGTGAGCCACCACACCCGGCCAGAAATGTAGATTTCTAATCTTAGTTTGAGTGCCGACTTCCTCAACAAAATCCAATCCTTTAAATTCATTTTATTTTATAAAAAGATAAATATATCTCTAACCTAGATGTGTTAAGGAATCTGAACATTTACCAAACATTTAAATGTCATAAAAGGGCTTACATCGATTTTATCAATATACACAGTTAGTAAAAAATAATTACACTAGGCTTTTAAAAAAATATTAATTTATCTAAATTTTGGGAAAATATTGTTTAACTACCTTTTTCCAGTCTTCTGATGGAATGTAATCTTCATCTTCTTCAGATTCTTCTTCTACTTCACTGTCTAGAATAAATAAGACACCAATACTATAAAATGACTGCTTAAGCTGTCTACATCTACAAATTATTTTTACATCTACCATCAAATATTTGGATATGCTCAAAAGTATCTAATGAATTAAGCCAAGATATTTCTAACCAAATAATTAACACCCTATCACTTAAAAAAACAAAACCAAAAAAACCATTAACTTTCTATGTAACTGTATTCTCATGAAATAATTTCCTATAAAAACTTATGGGAAAAAACCGATTTAGAATAAAGATAATATTACCTTACTACATATTTCATGACAGTTTATTTTCTTCAAGTGTTTTTCTTCTTTTTAAACTAGAGAAATTTAGGTGTATTTATCAATATACCTAAAAAAGGCTAAGAGGCAAAGAAAGTAAAAAATGGAAACTAAGGGAAAGACTATGAGAAATAAAAAGATGACCATGAAACAAACATTTAAAAACAGGGCAAGGAAAAAACAAATACAACTGAAGTCAAGCAGTACATGACACAATTACCATAGTATATTCACTAACAACAGGGACCGTGCATTACTAAACTAATAACTTCCAATAAAAATCCATTTACTGTTGAAAAGAATTTCAGACTAAATGAATTTAAAGACCAGTTTAAAAAATGAGGATTTTAGGTAATACCTAAAATAGTAAAAATTATATTCAAATATTATCAACCAGTAACACTTACTTGTATCAAAATATTTACATCGACGTGGGCGGATAATTTCCTGGGCATCTTGAGAAGCAACAGATTGTGATGGATCATCATTGGAAGACTGAGTTTCATCCTCCTGACCTGATGAATCCTTTATATTCTCCTCCTGAGGAATAATAAATTTAATTTCTTTAAGATGTAAAGAAAATGGTTGCAGATGAAAGGCCACAGCATATAAATTTTGTTCTAATATAAGCAGAAGACTAAAATGAATATACTAGATGTAATATCGTATTCTGGGTTGGATCCTGCAACAGGAAAAGTACATTAGCAGAAAAGGATCATATAGGAACTTTCTATACTAGCTTTAAAAGTTTTATAAATCTAAAATTATTTCAAAATAAAGAAAAATAAACACAAACTGCCAATTAGCCTTCATTATTTAAAAGCAATAGCATTTTTTTGAAAGTTGGTATAAATGGCCAGGTGTAGTGGCGCACGCCTGTACTCCCAGCACTTTGGGAGGCCAAGGCAGTTCATGAGGTCAGGACATCGAGACCATCCTGGCTAACGTGGTGAAACCTTGTCTCTACTAAAAATACAAAAACTTAGCCAGGCGTAGTGGTGGGCACCTGTAGTCCCAGCTACTTGGGAGGCTGAGGCAGGAGAATGGCATGAACCTGGGAGGCAGAGCTTGCAGTGAGCCAAGATAGCGCCACTGCACTCCAGCCTGGGTGACAGAGCGAGACTCCATCTCCAAAAAAACCACACAAACAAAAAAAGAAAGTTGGTATAAATAAATTAGAATAAGCACTGGAAAAAAAAGACCTGAAACGAGAAGACCAAACTGTTACCTCTCAGGAGCAGATTACAGGGGATTTCCAATTTTTATGTTATGTATTTCTGTAATATCTTAATGTTTAACACTTTTAAAATCAGGAAAAGTAAAGATTATAAAAACAAGTAATCAAAATGTATTAAGAAATTTTAACTTCAACAAGAATAAAGACTACAATCTTAAATATATGTATGTACACTTACTTTATTTTCCCCACTACAGCCACTGTTGTCATCATTATCAGCATCTTCATCATCTTCACCTTCTTCTTCCTCTTCCTCCTCTTCCTCATCTTCTTCAGGTAGTCGAACAGTACTACCATAACCGTAAAGGCTGAGAAGTTCATGAATTGGCATGTCACCTTCCTAAATAAATAAAAATAAAAGTTAATTTCTGAATCAGTGATATTTCTGATTCCCAGGCTATAATCCACAAATCTGTGGAGTATTCATTCTATACTGAAGAATAAAAGCTGTATCATGAATTCTCAGATCATAAAAAAGTAAAACTGAAAATATTTCTGAAACCCATGAATATCCCAATCTTTTTAGTATTTCTATAAAATTAACCAATTCCAATTGCTGACAAGATTTTTAAGTATAATTAAAAAGTAGCCTTGGTCTAACATGGACTATTCTTTTTGCAATCAATTCAATATATGCACAATGACAGTTAACGCTATGCATGGATGCCCACTCTTAATAAGAGTACCATACTTGAGGGTGGAGAAATAGAACGAGAATTAGACTATAAATTAAGTTAACAAACCCAGAAAGGCAGATGAAATTCAGAGCATCCAGAGCTCAGCCCGAACACATGAAAAAAAACCCCCCCCAAAAAAAAACCAGTAGTAATATACAGAAATGATAATGGACTACATTAACCATATATTCTTTTCTATGGTTATCTCCATTTACACATAAAATTATCTCATGCAATCCTTACCATCTATCATACCGACTTGTTATATTATTTCCATTTCATAGATGAGAAAACAGAGGCTGACAGCTTAAGCATTTCTTCAGAAATCACACAAGTTACAAGGAGTAGAGCCAGATTTAAACAGTCTAACTCCAAAAGCCCATATTCATATCAATACACCACGGTGCCTCGGCCAGGGACTTCCCTCAATCCCCACAAAAATCAGACCCTCTGTGGATGCAAAAGAAATGTCCATATGCAATGAAATGAGATCAGCTTTCTATACAAACTACTCACTCTAACCAGTAAACAAGAAAACAAGAAATGCACAGCATCAGGGAAACGTTAACAGAATTCTGATTATAAAAAGGAAATTTAATCCAAATCATGTGAATACATTATACACTCATGCACACCCACATACAATGCACATGGTCTGAAGCAAAACAGTCAAAAAATCATCAGTTTAGCAGCTAGAAAAAAAGGGTAATCATGAATAAGACATGGTTCATATTTCTCCAGCAGTCATGGAAAGAAAGAAATAAGTCTAGCTAGTGTGTTAAACACATTGCTACAATGGGTATCGGTAAATCAGACTGGATTAGATGACACAATTAACCTCCATCACTCAAAATCCATGTGAGAAAAAATTAATGATTATAATTTGAAAAGATTTTCTTATGAAGAACTAGGAAGAAGGCATCATCCAAAACTTCTATCTCACATTACAAATGGATATTCTGGTTATGAATGAGTTTGTGAATCTATTTCTGAAAGATAAATCAATTCCAAGACCCCTAATGATTTGCAGAAGCTACAACCTGAAAAAGTGGTAACTTTATCAAGGCAAGGTATTGCCCACTTGGGTGCAAGTGATTTGCCCACCTTGGCTTCCCAAAATGTAGGATTGGAAACGTGAGCCACCGTGCCCAGCATAAAGCTAGTTTTATACACAAGAATAACAAATAGCTGCCATAAAGTGTCTTCTATGTGTCAGGCATTTGTGATAGGTGCTTTGATTTCAGTCTTTTTTTCTTGCAACAATGAAAGCAGTGTCAAAACACACAATTCCATTAAATCTGCACTGATAGAGACTTTATTATAATACCCAGACCTTCTAATCTCAGGTCATTTAACTTTGCTTAGGCTCACACCCTGCACCCCCAAATCAGAAGCAAGTTTAGCAACTGATCACTATTGTGAAGAAAAGCCACTGAAGTCACTAGTATGAATAAGGGCCCCAAAAAGATAAAATATAAGCGTAACAGTTTGCAACTAAAATTTACATAGGCCTTAAGAGTTCATGAAAAACTTGTTTCATTATTTGATCCTCAAAACTATCCTGTTACTACTACCTTTAATTTTTATAACTGTGTTATAACTAATCCTTTGAAACCACACAGCTAATTACACAGTCGTGCTCTATTTTGAACTCATCTTCTGACAAGATCATGGTACTTGGTTCACTCCAAAAAAAGAGGTGTATAATCAACCAAATAAATGCCCTCAGGCTCTCTACCATTGGTCTGTCTTAAGGGCATCCGAATTACCTTGAGGGTTTACTAAAACGGGCTGCTGAGCCTCACCCAAGTTTCTGACCTAGTAAGTCTCCAGTGAAGCCTGAGAACCTACAATTAAAAAAAGAAAAAAAAAAAATCTCAGGTGATGCTAATGCTGCTGGTATGAGACCACCTTGGAAACCACTAATCTCACAGGTCTGGATGAGATACCTGCAAATCACCTTATCCAATGGGAGGTAATAAAGCTTGAACATTAACTTTAATAAAGCTTATCATATGACATATGATATCCAGCTCAAATATTTGTCAAAAGGATAGGTGACATACTAACTACACGGAGAAAAAATTTTTCTTTTTTAACCATTATCAAGAATGTAGAATGTCTGACAATCATAGTTAGATTAAGGTTTTTCCCTCTTGGATATACAGATGAGAAGTGTGACTCACTTTATAAAAATTCATTTCTCAGGCCAAGCGCAGTGGCTCACGCCTGTAATCCCAGCACTTTGGGAGGCTGAGGTTGGCAACACTTAAGGTCAGGAGTTCAAGACCAGCCTGGTCAACAAGGCAAAACCCCAACTCCACTAAAAATACAAAACAATCAGCCACAGGCATGGTGGTGCACACCTGTACTCTCAGCTACTCAGGAGGCTGAGGCAGGATAATTGCTTGAACCCAGGAAGCAGGGGTTGCAGTGAGATGAGATCATGCCACTGCACTCCAGCCTGGGTGACAGAGTGAGACTGTCTCAAGAAAAAAAAAGGAAAAAGGAAAAAGAAAAAAATTCATTTCTCAAAGAAAAATTCTCCAACACCTCCAATATTGACTAAGCGGAGAACAGAGAGTCAAAAGTGGCCTGATCACACTGCATTTAGAGGGGGAATGCTTGAATTACAATCGTAATAGAACTGGCACAGATGGAGAAAAATCATTCAAGTCACAGCAAATGACAAATGCACAGGTACAGAAACAAAAATGAATAATCCAGTCACCCTGATTAGAGCAGACATACCATTTATAGTAACTAAAAAAAAAAAAAAGTATCATTTCAGAAGGCTACACATTACTGAAAGATCAGTTATAGATTAATGAAAGTGAGGATTACTATTTTTAACTACTTTCTCTAGTTCTATGTAATTTTTAAAGGGATCTGTTATATTCCTGACTCAATTTGAGCATACTGAATGGTTACTAACACTATGGAAGTATTTAGGGGAAATTACACACACAATAAAACACTCAACATGAACTTAGGCAGGGGAAGATTTAGTTTGCTTGCCAAGCAGACTGAGCCAAGTGGGAATCCACTGCTATCATTCACTACACATTCACCTGTATTATGATCAGAAACTAAATGAAATTAGTGGTTGTGGAAAAGAAAAAATTTAAGAGACGCAACAGGATTCAACCAGGGATTAGGAGAGATGGAGGTCCTGGTGATGCTGAATCCCTGGTTCCATATATTCCTTGTACCCAACTACACATTCATATTCCTTCTAATAGTTTATTTTTACACAAGGTTATTTTTAGATGGGTTTTATCAAATGTAAACAAAATATCCTTACTCAATCAACAAAATGCTTACTTATGCTGGGCGCAGTGGCTCACACCCGTAATCCCAGTACTTTGGGAGACTGAGGGGGCAGATCACTTGAGGTCAAGAGTTCAAGACCGGACTGGCCAACATGGTGGAACCCCATCTCTATTAAAAATACAAAAACTAGCCAGGCATGGTAGTGCTGGCATGTAATCCCAGCTACTCAGGAGGCTGAGGCAACTGCTTGAACCCAGGAGGCAGAGGCTGCAGTGAGCCGAGACTGTGTCACTGCACTCCAGCCTGGGCGACAGAGTAAGACCCTGTCTCAAGAAAATTTAAAAAAAAAAGAAAAAAAAATGCTTACTTAATAGTATTAAACTTGTAACTCAGCTGTCACCCAATATCAGGTGAGTAATATCAGCTTAGTAAGCAACAAAGAAAAAATCACCACCACCAAAAATACAACTTGAAGCATGACAGCATAAAAAGTCTCTTATTTAATCTAAGGTAAAAGTGAAAATCTTGCAGCAAACTCTGGGCTACAACTACAATAAAAACCAGAATCAATTTTGCTGAGGAATCCTGTTTCAAATTGCAATAGCATGTATTTGTGTTCCTGCTTTGTGCTAACTGAAGTACTTAAAGATTTAGCAAGCATAAACAAGCATCACATAAGGATTATTTATTTCCCCTGCAAGCCTCTCCTACTCTCTTCTACTTCTGTACTTTGAAATGTTCTTTCTTCCATTCCAAACATTTATTTTTCTTGAAAGTTCACCTCCTGGACCACAGCAGCTGACATAATTGGAATCACTGTATTCTCTGGCCATATATTTGGAGTGGGCACATGACCCACGCTTGTCCATACTTTGTTTCTGGATTTTTATCAACAGCAACTTAAGAAAGAAGCACAGACTATCTCAAGAAGTAAATGTGGGAGACCTACAAACTGACAGCATCATATGAAGAAAGTTGGTCTGAAAAGAGAAGTCAGGTGAGTCAGCTGGGACATGGTGGCTCACGCCTGTAATCTTAGCACTTTGGGAGGCCAAGGTAGGCAGATCACTTGAACTCAGGAGTTCAAGACCAGACTGGGCAACATGGCGAAACACTGTCCCTACAAAAAATACAACAAGAATTAGCTGGGTGTGGTGGCGCATGCTCATAGTCCCAGCTACTAGGGGGGCTGAGGCAGGAGGATGGCTTCATCCAGGGAGGTTGAGGCTGCAGTGAGCCAAGGCTGCACTGCTGCACTCCAGCCTGAGTGACAAAGTGAGACACTGTCTCAAAAACAAAAAGAGGTAAACCATGTAGACAAGCAGAAATAGAGAAAATAAATTCTGGTGGCACTTGAGTCCCTGGGGAGCAGATATATCCGTCCTTTAATGAAATTCCATGAGACTTACATGAAATTCTTCATTTTGTCTAACCTAGTTTGAGGTTAGACTGTGTGTAATCTAGTTACAGACAGATTTCTGTCTCTGCACCCCCAAATTCCAATGCTATAAACAGTAATGATATGGTGTAACACAAATATTCTGTTATTTCCCTCTGAAAAAAAGACTTAAGGATGAATAAAACTTGGCCAAAAGTAGTACACTGTTATACCAGGGCCTGTCAGCCACCTGTTCCAGAGAATTTCTCATTAGTTTATATTACCAAAGGCTACATTCTACCAGTTACTCAAGGGCTTACTTCAATTTAAATTGAAACATCACAATAAAGTGGCACAGTGTTTTAATCCCATTCACGTAAGTGTTAAAAGAGTATAAAAAGGGGAGAACAGAGTGTAAGAGAAAATTATGTGTCAAGTTGTAAATTTTCAGTTATAGGTCAGGGACTTTTTTGAATCTTATGAATGACATTAACTACTAAGATTTATTTTGTGTTTATTATGTGCCAAATATTATGTTAAGTGCTTTAGATATATTATTCTTGTAATAACATCTGAAGTTTAACAATCTTAAGTAATCTATCCTAAGTCACAAACTGAAATAAGAAGTAGAGCTGGATTACGAACCTGGGCAGTTTAACTCACTGCTTTACACTGCCCTTCTGTACATATGCGTATATACTGCCTTCTTCAAAATCTAACATCAGGTTAAGTATACAGCATCCTGTTATAATGTGAACTAAGAGGACTGATAATCTGTGAGAAATAAGGAAAGTGAGCATAGTACATGATAAATAAAAATACTGGAATGTAGCCAGGCACGGTGGCATGCACTTGCAGTCCTAACTACTCAGGAGGCTGAAGTGAGAGGAAGGCATGAACCCAGGAGTTTGAGGGTGCTTGAGTTATGACTGCACCACTGCACTCCAGCCAGCATGACAGAATGACACCCTGTCTCTAAAAAATTAAATTTAAAAAAAAAAAAAAAAAGGAATACACACTGTATTTGCAGATTGTACTTTAAGAAATGAGTTGTTTTACACTGTAACAAAAGGAGGGGCAATCATGTCTGCATAAGCTAAAGGAAGGCTGGCTGAAGGTGGGAGAAATTGACTTTTTAAAAGATAAACTGACCAGGCTCGGTGGCTCACGCCTATAATCCCAGCACTTTGGGAGGCCAAAGTGGGAGGACTGCTTGCACACAGGAGTTCAAGACCAGCCTGGGCAACAGAGCAAGAACCCATCTCTACAAAAAATAAAAAATTAGCCGGGCATAGTAGTGTGCCTACAGTCTCAGCTACGCAGGTGGTGAGGCAGGTGGATCGCATGAGCCTGGGAGGGTGACAGAGTAAGACCCTGTATCAAAAAGGATAAACACCATATACTATATCTCAAGTTAAGTCTGCTCTAATTTCAAGACAATAGGGTAAAGTTATCAAACACCAACATATTATAAGGTTGGAGTGGCATCCAACTCCTAGCTGCAGAAGAGGTGCTAGTTCCTAGCTCCTTCTCCCTCACATCAGGAGGTTAGTCATTAAGAAATGGCAGATGCTGACCTTCAAGTCAGGGCCATTTGATGGATGGAGATAGTACTCTTCTTACACCTGTTGTACCAAAACTGACTTACCAATAAAATGCTAATGAAGATAGGAAGAAGAGGCTGATTTCCAGCCAAAAAGGCCTAAGGGACCACATCCAGACTGAACTAGAGAGATGGTTCCTAAGGTAACCAACCTCTTGGGGCTGGGGCTTGACTAGAAGATACAACCATATAGGAATGAAGGCAGTGAACTCTTCTTTATAATCCTCACACTGAGATTTCTTTTCTATCTATATAATGTGTGTATACTTCAATCTCTCACATTTTAATCTCACATTTTAATTATTCTCTAGCTCTGGAGATTCACTGGATGGAACACATCCGGTACTTTAAAAGTATATATTAAGTACTGATACTGTTATAGTGTGATTTTTATAAAATATATCTAAATACATGAAGATACTACAATCTAGATCTTTCTTTTCCCAAATGGACTGCCACAATTGTGCCCATTTAGAGTCTCTGATTTTAAAGAGTTCATTTGGAAAACAAGAGTTAAACGCGAGTGTTTCTATTTGTAGCAAACAAAAGTCCATCTATGGCCAGGTGCAACAGCTCATGCCTGTAACCCCAGCACTTTGGGAGGCTGAGAAGGGCAGATCACTTGAGGCCGGGAGTTCGAGACCAGCCTGGGCAACATGGTAAAACCTTGTCTCTACTAAAAATACAAAAATTAGCACACGCCTGTAATCCTAGCTACTCGAGAGACTGAGACAGGAGAATTGCTTGAACCCAGGAGGCAGAGATTGCAGTAAGCTGAGATCGTGCCACTGCACTGCAGCCCAGGCAACAGAGTGAGACTCTGTCTCAAAAAAACAAGTCTATTTACTATGAGAATGATTCTGATATTCCCTTCAAGATCCCCACAATAAATAATAACCTATATGCCCAATTTTATTAAAACATGTTATCTTTTATATTGCCATAATCCATGCATACAAATGTAACAATACACATCAAAACTTCTATCATTAGTTTTCACTGAAAATTCTAGAATTCAAATTCAATGAACTTAAAACCAAATGCTATATAGTTATTGATATTTCCTGAATGAATGTCAGAGTTCTGCCACAATACATCAAAAATTCATTTCATGCAACCGAAGTGTAAGGTGAAAAACACTTTATCAATCCCTGACATAACTAATGTTTTGCTTCTATAAAAGCAAATAAATAATCAACACAACAAAATCTTATTCACTTTTTAAATAAAAACAACAAGGATTTTGTTTGGTTTATACCTAAAGAGTTAGTAACTCTAGGAAATCCAACAAATTGGCTCCAAAATATTGCTTAGCTTCAGGTTATAGAGAAAAAGCATTCTGTGCTACTTAAAACAAAGCTTTAATTGTTTCTGGGAGAAGTCAGAGAAGAATCTGAGAAGGTATAAGGTTGCCTAGTTGAAAGGATGATAAAGGATTGGTTCAACTGTCTTTTTTTCCCTATCTCTATAAATAATTCTATTTTAACTTCTATTTCCTAAGGCAGAGTCACTTGAAAGCAAGTTTTAAGGCACTATATGGGGCTGGGGAAAGGAATAGGAGAGAGAAACAGGAAAAGGCAATGATATAACCAAAATTTTAGCACAGCCCATTAGTAATTTTCTACTAATTAAATGTAATAAATATTTCATTTTCTGAAATAGAAAAAAATCATTCTAACTCATAACCCATTATGAAAACTGTACTTATTTTCTCTTGCTAATTAGTATTTGAGCTAATACAGAATATAAAACAAAAAGTATAAGATTTTATTACTGTACCTTTTATCCCACAGATGGCTATTCAGAAGCAAAAAATATATCTAAAGTGATAGATGCTTCTCTGAATATAGGCAAACTGAAAATAATTGTCTTCTCACTTCAGAAATACACGAAGTGACTATGATTGTTAAATCAACTGTTTCCCTTGATTCAGAATCTAGATTCTGAATCATTCAATTATAACTGTTTTTGAATCGCTTCCCAGCCTCCTACTTTTAAAGAATAGTTCTGACTCCAAGTTCTTCAAGTGCCCTGTTTTCAGAGACACAGTCTCTGATAAATAAAACAACAGGGTAAATAGTAGTAACATTTTTACTCTGTCACCTAGGCTGGGGAGCAGTGGTGCTATCATAGCTCACTGCAGCCTCAGATTCCTGGGCCCCAGCAATCCTCCCACCTGAGCCTCATGAATTGTTGGAACTACAGGTGCCTGCCACCATGCCTAATTCATCTTTTTAAAATTTTTTTGGTAGAGATGTGGGTCTCACTATGTTGCCCAGGCTGGTCTTGAATTCCAGGCCTCAAGTAATCCTCCTGCCTTGGCCTTCCAAAGTACTGAGATTACGGGCATAAACCACTATGCCCAGCCTTTCATATGCTTTTTAACCCATTCTTGAAAGACTTTTGTGATAGCCAATATATAACTTTGACACATTAAATTATTCACACATTGTGGATTAAGTCAGCTGTAATCACTAAATGATCTAATCCCAAAGCCAGCTCTAATCCCACAATGGGATCACCTAACAAGATTTGAATAAACAGTAATAGAACTCCTTTCTGAGCTCTTTGAATGTATCCTTTAAAAAGTTACAAACTAAAATTATGAGACATAGGTCTTTATTACCATAAAAGTATAAGCACATTTTCCATGACATTATGTATTCTAAATCCTTAAAGACTGAAACTATGTCTTATTTCTTATGTTCTTTTTATCATGGAGTACAGGAAATCATATGCATGATAAAATTTTATTAGAACATACCAGACTGATATCCATTCATTCATACAATACTTTTGAGTGAACACTCTTGCAAGGTACCATGAAATATACTGGTGAATAACACAGTCATTTTATTTCATTTTATCTTCTCAAAACCAGTGGCGGTACAGCCAATAAAGAAACAATTACAAATTGTGTCCTAACACTAAAGAAAGCATTGAATAGGATACAGTGGTAAAAATAAATAAATAAATAAATAAATAAAACAAAACAAAACTAATTAAAAGCTAATTAGGGGACAGGAAAGGCTGCTATTCTGAGGAGGCAACACCGAACCCAGAGGATAAGTAGCCGGCCTTGGGCTTCAGCTTATTCAGTGAGAATAAGCTGAAAATCCTTGAGGCAGAAAGAAACTCGCTTATTTAACAACAAAAGCAGCTAGTGTGGCTATAACATAGGTAGTATGATACATGGATGAAAAGCCATTATCATAAAGGTGGCCTTGCTGGCCTGGTTGAGGAGTTTGGGTTTTCTTTGTTTATAATAGGAAGCCAGGAGGTTGATATAAATTGATTTACGTTTTGAAAAGAAGATTATGGCTGCTGGGTGGAAATGTATCAGGAGAAAGATGGTAAAAGAGGAAATGGGGAAACCAGTTAGGAAGTTACTGGAATAGTCTAGGCTAGAAATAATGGCAACCTAGGCAGCAATGGAGCTAAAGAGTCGGCTAAGGGATATTCTTGTGGATACAAATAATAGGTTTATTTAGAAGTAAGATATTGAAAGAGAAGGAAAATGACTCACTGGTTTCTGACTTAGGCAACAGGGTAAACAGTAGTGCCACTTTTTACTGATAGAACAGGGAAAAAACAAGTAGAGAAAAAAACAACAGTCAATAGTTCTGTTTTGGACATTTATAATTTAGAGATGGCCGTTGAGATAAGCAAGCAGAAATGTCAAGGTGGATAAACAAAACTGGAGACAGTAAATAGGTTAATGCTAGAAATAGAAACTAAAGAATACTAAGCATATAGACACCATGGCAATAAATTCAATCACACAGCTTAGTGACTTTCAAATTTGGTGTACATATAATGCCAACTTACTTAATGAAGATGTGGATCTGAACCCCACCTCCAGAGATTCTGATTCAGTATGCCGGGGTAGAGGTCTAAAAATCTGCTTCTTAAAGTAAGTACATGGCTGATTCTAATGCAGCTGACCCTCATACTACATTTTGAGGAGCACTGATCCAGACAAAGACAGGAGAGAAAAAAAGAAGGTCCAAACTGAGAATTACAAACTGCCAAAATGTAAATCTTGAGTAAGGGAAGAAGAGTCTGCAAAAGATACTGAATAGGAACAAAAAGATAAAGAAAACCAGACTGTGGTGTACTCCAGAATTCAAGTAAAAGAAGGGAGTGTTAAACTACATTGAATACTGCTGAGAAAAAGTAAGGTAGCAAGAGAAAAGTGAACATAACAATAGATATAACAAGGAAAGTTCACTGGTCACCTTGATAGGAAGAGATGGAGATAATCTAGAGCACTTTATGTAGTGAATGGAAAATGATATTTCAAGACATTTTTGGCTCTGAAGGAGAATAAATAAAAGATATGGTAACTGGGGAAGGACAAAGGGTATATAAGAGGCTGTGCAGAATCCTTTTATAGTCTATTTTTGACCAGACCTTTTGTAGTAGAATCCTTTAACAGTCTATGTTTTACCAAAGTAACTATGTGAATTCTGTTATTTCACATAATAAAGTCATTGTTTTTAAAAGCCTTTCTTTTCAAACTTTAAATATACCACCTATGATCACACAGAATTTTTCAGTCGTTAATATATAAAACAATTTCTCTCCTAAACAGAGAATCAAAATTTCAAATCTTCCCTTTCCACAAAAAAGTCATAACTAATTCATACCCTAGCTCTACATGTTATTTACCCTTGCAAGATCTTCTATTTCAGAACTGAAGTTTGTTTCTCCTTCCATCATTTCTTCCTCTTCTAATGTTCGTTCATCATCAAAATCGTGAACCAGCATGTCAGCTGATGGATCAAATTCATGGTCATCTGATGTTGCTGAACCTCCTGGTAAGGAATATTTCAAAAAGTTTGGTAAACCAAATTAAGTGGATCTTATTAATATTAATGTATTTATTTTTATTTGAAGCTGGACGTAAGTCAAAAGTACCAAGAAAAAGCTACGCACAGCAACTATTATATATTGCTTTTTAACAGTTACAACGGCAAAATGGGAGGAAAATGTTTACAGTTTTAAAAGTGTTTATAATGTTATAAATATGAAACAAGTTGTAAATAATAAATGGTCATATCAAATAAGAACAGGTTTTTCCTGTGGAAAAAAGTCACAATTCTTTTTTGTCTTTTTCTTCTTTGAGACAGGGTCTCGCTCTGTCTCAGGCTAGCATACAGTGACACAATCACAGCTCACTGCAGCCTCGACCTCCTAGAGTCAAGCGATCCTTCTACCTTTACCTCCAAAGTAGTTGGGAATACAACCACCACACCCAGCTAATTTTTAAATATTTTTTTGGTAAAAGCAGGGTCTTGCTGTGTTGCCTGGCTGGTCTTGAACTCCCAGGCTCAAGCAATCAACCTGCCTTGGCTTCCCAAAGTGCTGGGATTACAGGTGTACCTGGACCTAAAAAACACAATTCTTAACCATTTGATTGATGTTTGATAGACCCAAAGAGTTTGAACTCCTCTGGCCCATGAGGAGACTGTAAGTCAGCCCTCGGCTTCTGTGTCTGTGGATTCAACCAACAGCAGACTGAAAATATTAAGAGAAAAAACAAACAAAAAACCTCTGTCTGCCTTCAACATGTACAGGCTTTTTTCTTGTCATTATTCCCCAAACAACACAGCGTAACTATTTACATAGTGTTTACCTATATTAGGTATTTTTTATATATATATACATACACACACACACCAGAGATTATGTAAAGCATATAAGAGAATGTGCATAGGTTACACACAAATACTACGCATTTTGTATCAGGGATTTGAGCATCCACAATTTTGGTATCTGAGGGAGGTTCACAGATACCGAGGGATGACTGTATAGTCATGTGAAATATACAGTCATCTGAATACACAGTCTAGTGAAGACACAGCTGCACTCAAATATTATTATTCTGTAAGTACTTCCTTGAAAATACATTCTAGTGGCTGGATGTAGTTGCTCATGCTTTAATCCCAGCACTTCACGAGGCCAAGACGGGAGGATCACTTGAGCCTAGGAGTTTGAGACAAGCCTGGGCAATATAACGAGACCCCGTCTCTAAAAAAAATTTAAAAATTAGCTGGGTGTGGTGCTGTGCGACTGTCATCCCAGTCAGTAAGGAGGCTGAGGCAGGAGAACTGCCTGAGCCTGGGAGGTCAAGGCCACAGTGAGTCATGATCACACTACTACACTCCAGCCCGGGAAACAGAGCAAGGGCCTGACTTTAAAAAAAAAAAAATCTAATATTTGGGTAGCTGTCCTTAATTTAGTGGATTTTGATCAGAAATAACCCAAAAGACTGAGTAGAAGAGCAAAATGTATTAAAACTGCATACAGAACTCTTATCAAAGTCATTAAAAATAATCTAGTAGGTAACTGACATGTGGTTGGGGAATACTGCTGGACCCTATAGGGTCAAGCTTTGTAAATAGCATAATGCAAAGGCTGGGCATACATAGTCTGTAAAATATCCCCATGTTTTACTACTGCCAATGTGGACCTAGATTTGCAAAAGCATTGTTTACTAATAAACAAATGAGTTACTGAACACTGAAAAATTAGCAATTTTTAAAGTTTTAACTGTTGATGGTTAGACATTAATAGATGTACCTATTCTTTCATTTCACTCCAGAAAGAGAACCAATAAGTAAAGCAAAGAGACAGAGCTGACTTCTTGAAAATCTGACTATTATGAATAAAGGAGTGCCCAAGGCTTAGGGTTTTTCAGTTACAACAATTTTCAAAAGAATCATTTTTTGAGTGCTTACTATGTGCCAGACAGTATGTTCAAGCACGTCATATACATTATCTCAATTAATCTTCAAATAATCCTACGAAGTAGGTATTATCACCCCATTTAAAGAGGAAAAAAACAAAATAAAAACTCAAGGCTTAGAGATTTTAAGTAGCAAGTCTAAACTTACAAAGCCAGTAAACGGCAAAGATGAATTTGAATTCTGGGTATACTAATCCCAACACCTATGCTTTTATTGCACTCCAAGCCTCCCGTAAATTAATTTAGTATACTGCCTCAAAGAATACTCAACGAGAGTCTATGTACTAAGACAAGTGAATGCCAGCCAGGTCACATGGCGAAGCACTTAACATCATTGTGCCCTTTCAGAAGCACAATACTGATACTAGACCAGGCGTAGTGGCTCATGTCTGTAATCCCAGTACTTTAGGAGGCCAAGGCAGGAGGATTGCTTGAGCTCAGGGGTTCAAGAAAAGCCTGGGCAACACAGTGAGACCTCATCTCAAAAAAGAAAGGAAGAAAGGAAGAAAGGAAGAAAGGGAAGGAAAGGGAGAAGGAAGGAGGGAGGGAGGAACTGATACTAAATAGAAAACTAAAAACCTAATTATATGCCAAGTCAGATACCTTCTACCAGTGTATAGTAAAAATGAATTAACGCTTATCAAAGTTTCAGAATAATTTACAAAATAAAAACTTTTAGAAAAGCGTATTATCTTAATTTTCTTCCAGAAATTAAGAAAAGCTTAGCACAGTTTCAGCAGAGCATCTTAGTACTGCTTGAGGGAATGGACACAAGGGTTTCATAGGCGCACAATTTGAGAAACATTAATATAGGTGTAGTTTTCTGTCCCAATCCTTTTCTCTTCTGAGTTTTCAAAAGAAAACTCTCCTCAAACTTTTCAGTTCACTCAGGAGTCTTCTGGAACACTGAGTGGTCCAGTAAATATGTATCCCTACAAATGCTGCTATACTTTTCTCCCTTGTGGGCAGAAAGACCCTAAAAAGTCTTCACACCATCTCTTTGTATACTATTATCCCACTCAGAATATAATTGTAATTGGACACAGGTAATATCAAAAATAATTATGCTTAATTCCTTGTTATACTCTATTGACTTTTTAAAAAATTCAAGTTCACGGGTATACAGCATCAAATCATGTGTTAAAACTCACCTGATGTCCATTTTTTGTTATTATTTGCAAAGCCAATTATGTATGAAGACTTGCCATTTCACTCCCTTATTACATCAAATAACAAAGTGTAGGTGAACTACTTCCTGTCTCACTCCAATTCCTTTCCCTACATGCACACTACGCTTTTTTCCATAAACTTTCCATTTTCAGTTTTTCTCTTTCCTTAATCTGATCTGTTTCATCTGACTTCTTTTTGCCTTGTTCCTTAGAACCAACTAACCATCTTATTCTTGTCAATAGCTAGGTCCACCATTAGGCTGTCTCCTAGGAAAAAAAAAATCCCAATGATAAATCATTAGGGGTAATGGGTCTGGTGCTTCGTATACATTAAGTATTTTGCATCAGAGTTAGGCAAATGTCACTGCTTTGTCATGAAATCCCATGCTACTGCTGAAAAGGTACCTTATATCTTTTCAAAGGTAAATTTAATTTGTATCATGTCTACTCATTTAACCACTTTTTAAATTATCTTCACCTCCATTAATTCCCTACCTCTAACGGCTACTAGTCTGACAGGTAAAAAGCCTTACATTGTGCCTCTACTTTGGCTTACACTGGAGACTACAAACAAAGCAATTGATGTGGTCATGTGACTATTATTACTAGCACTGATTGCAAAGTACAGATGCTACAAAGGATACAGCCTTTTCACCAGGGGACCGAAAAATTTTTTACATGACTATTGCTAATTTTCTCTACCAACTTTTATAACTGGTTGTAATTAGCATTATTTATAAGAACAATAAACACTGCCCTGGGCAGAAGCCTCATATGACAAATACTGTCTAACCCAAAAGATCTATCTCAGTCTGAAAACAAGCTAAAGAAAACTGGATTTTCTGAAAATTGAACTAAACTGAAAACTGAAAACATTCAATCTGTTAAGTATTCAACAAGTAGCAAAGCGATCAAAGACTTTTTTTTTTTTTTTTGAGAGAAGGAGTCTCGCTCTGTAGCTCAGGCTGGAGTGGCGTGATCTCAGTTCACTGCAACCTTCACCTCCTGGGTTAAAGGATTCTCCCACCTCAGCCTCCCAAGTAGCTGGCCTACAAGCATGTGCCACCGTGCCTGGCTAATTTTTGTATTTTTAGAAGAGACAGGATTTCACCATGTTGGCCAGGCTGGTCTCAAACTCCTGACCTCAAGTGATCCACCTGCCTTGGCCTCCCAAAGTGTTGGGATTACAGGCATAAGCCACTGCGCCTGGCCAACATTTGTATTCTTCAAACTCCATTATTCTTCCAGTTCAGCCTAGGCTGATTCAAATGTAATGGAAACTGAGAAAGCCACTTACTAATACCACTTTCTTAGTAATTATTTTATGTATGTATGTACTATCGGATGAATGCCTCAAAAATTCATCAGAAATATCTCAGTTTTATTTGCAATATCACAATACTATAAAAAACAAGTAGGACCTATTTTTTCTATGAAAACAATTTCTGTGTTTGAAAAAAAAAATCAGAAATAATTCCATGTCCTAAAAATGAATATAGTGACCTAACACTTATGTAACATCAGATTACTCCCAATCTTAACCATCCAGGATATACATATAAAACAGAAAGTTCAAAAAAAATGGTTGAGTTTCAGAAATGCACAAAGCCTAATGCACTTTACTCTCAAGCATATTAAAAAGAGTAAGATGCTTTCAACTGAAATCAAAAGGACAAAATCAGCGTCAACTGAGTACACTAGTCATTTAAAAAGGACATGGATGTGATCTAGTCCAACCCTCAGAGTCCAATGATTCATGTTCATAGAAAGGACCTTGCACCATGAAAACAGGCGTATCTTATGTTAAGCATTGTTAAAAGCTTTCTTCCTAAAACTTAAAACACAGAAAGATGATTGCTTCAATAATCTGGAAAATTTAGTAATATAGAATACATCATATCTAAGTACTCAATACATGTGAGATGTTTTCAAATAAAACATTACTATGCCTCACTTTCTCACTCTTCTGTATTGGACTACTCTTCAACCCACATATCCCATGCAGAAGGCAGTCCCATTTCTCTTGATGGTCACGGGACACTGAGGCTAAAAGACTAGTACTTGACTCTTTCCTCACTGCTTCAACTCCAATGAATTACTACCATGTAGAAATACTGTACCCAGTGGTGCCAGACCATGGGAACCCTAAATCCAGATTTCACATATAAAATATTCTTATTTTTAAAGATCACTACAGTGGCCAAACAAAAAAAAAACCACATTTGTGGCACAGATCTGATTCAAAGATCACAGGTTTGCAATCTCTAAGGAAAAAATGAATATGTGCTATATTTGAGAAAGAATACAAAAATCCCAGGTGTGGTCAGAACATAAAACTTGATCCTACTCAAATCTAAGAATGATTTCCTTATTTAGAATATTCCTTATTTACATTACATATTCACTTGTTGAATCTTTTGCTTACTTTATTTTCCCCTCCCTCTGAAATACATTAACAATTTTTTCTCAAATAAAAATACTTTGAAATTCCTACATAAGCAAATATTTCTAATGATTTCTATTTATCTATTCTATTAAATATTTCTAAGCTAATGATTCCTTTTTAAAAAGTACACTTTATATATATACTACAAGTCAAACAATAATGTACAACTGTGAGAAATACATATGGCAACTCACCAAAAAAAGGAAAACCCCCCAAAATAGTCATTTTTAGGATGAAATCACAGCAGCCTCACCTGTACTTTCATGGGTAGTCAAACATTTCATCCATTTCTTTTTCCCCAGAGAAAAGAAGCATTCAGAAGAAAAGCAAGTCAGATAATAGTCTAACTCCTCTAGTCTTTATGTAACTAATAGGACAAATGTTACTCAAACAGAGATTATAAAAAATATAGAAAATACTTACCTGGACTTGAAGATTCAACAGATGGCTGAGAAGAGGAGAAAAGAGGAAAAATTAGTATTTCTGCACAATGTATCTTCACAAACATTACCAAAATTATTCAATGACTACTATGATGCCAAAAACTATGGTAAGTTTTGATGTCTGCATTTTAGTTCTAATGTCTGCATTTTCTAAGACAAACTAAAACCTCCCATATAATCCTTTCCCTTTCATTACATTTAAGCATAAAGAAAAATTCCAAACACTCCTGAATCTAGAAATAAAGACAATAATATAGAGTTCAGATTTTAAAGGCACATGTGGACCTCATAACATATGTGGTTTAAGTAGTATGATTTTAGATCTTGGAATTTTCTGAAATAGATTTTCTCCTATCAACACAGAACTATGCACAAAGTTTGCTATCAAGCTGGTCTCTGACTTAAAAAAAGTGAGTGTGAGATGGGAGACAGAAATAATTTAGGACATTATCTCAAATAAAAATTAAGTTGTAACAAAGCAAAATGAAAAATTAAAATTCTAAGCACCAAACACTATATTAGGTTAACTTTACTGATAAACAATGTATTTTTAAGTTATAACAGAATTAGCAAGCATTCAAGCAAAAGCCTACAGAGTTTAGGTTATCTGATGCAAGACTACACAGATTTCCAATTATAATGCTCCTTCTACTCTACCATTCTACCTATTATAAATTTAACCACAACTTGAAAATTTGAAAATAAAACTGGTAGCAACTTATTTCAGTAATGTTACTGCTTGACAATGCACAGTTGTGTTTTAGTTCAGTTAATTCACAATTATAAACAAATCATCTACAAATGTAAGACTCCTACAAAACAAATATTAAAAACTCAAAAGATGCTTCAAATAACATGAACTAAAGCTTCACCAATTCATTCAGAAGTATCTATTTCATGCCCATAAGAAAATACAGATGGTGGGAGGCCAAAAGCACTAGCAGAGGAAAGATAGGGATCTTGCAGTATTTTCTTTCTGCTAAGTAATGGGGAAGAGAGGCAAGAAGAAAACAGAAGAATGAAATTCTCTATTTTTCAAAAACGATGTGTCTAAGACAAATTCCTATAGGGTATTAAAATTGTTTTTAAAACTGTACATATTATGTAATTGTAGTAAGCATGGGATTCTATATTCCATATGGTGACTCACATTCTTTTGCAGCACACTATTTCAAAGGTCCTACTTTTTCTGTTAAATTCTTATAAGAGAATAATTCCTTCCTATAGCATTGTCTAGCAAAAATCTGACAATAACCAGTATTGCGTATTTTCAATGATACACCACTATCATTATTTTAAAGTTACTCTGCCAGAACACAGTAAACACAGTGCTACTTTTAAATCTCTTTGCTCTAATGGGAAGCTGGAGAACAGGGTGACATGGCAAGAGTAATGTAACCACAAAAAGGGTTTCCAGCTTGCTTAACATCTTTTGGGCAAAGCTACACATTTCTGGTTCAAAACGGAGTTAACGACCACACAAATTATTACATAGTAAATCAATATTTTAAAATATTAATCCACTTGTGTTTCAAGTAGTTATACTTCCCAGCTGTAGGCAAAACCTTCTCTGTAAGGCTACAAGCAATGTTAATGACCATCTTCATCTAATCCTACGCTCACTACCCACACAAAATAAGACTTACAAACATTGGAATAATTATTCCATTTAACAGTTTTCCGATTTAAGAAAAAAGGCTTTTTAATTACAAGTTACTTTATTGAAGAATAAGTTACATTTTTATTGATGCTAGATATTAACAATAGAGATTTTGAATTGTAAATGGTGTTCATATACTTCAGTTTGTAAAAGGCCTCATGAGTCGTGAATGCCAAAAAATACCTTACTGATTGTTGCTCTGGTGGTAAATAAAGTTCTGAAAAAGGCTGCAAATACTTTCCTATGATTAAGATACCACATGCTTGAGGACAAGTAGCATTTGTAAGCATAGCTGATACAGAGTACAACACCCAGTGTTCAAAGGTAACATTAGTGATTATGTCAGACATACTAGAATGTTTCAATGACTATGATTTAAAGGCACATCTAGATTAGCACAGGGGGAGAACTAGAGTGGTCTGCCTACAGATACATTTAGTATCCATATATATTTTAGTATTTTACTTCCAAAATAAAATTCTGTTCTATATGTTTGGGGGTAGGATTGAGCTTAGATTCTTTAAAGTTAAATATATCCCATTAAATCAAAGATGAGTTTCTAAAAAATTGGTATTTGAAAACATTTCATACTGTAAACATTACTTTGTATAGCTAATTATCAAAAGTGATGATCTTTCAAAATAACAAGTGAGTTTAGCATCTTAATATAGGAGATTTGGGTGTGGAATAAGGGTACTTTTTATTTAGATATGAAATAAAATAGCACATCCAGCTTACATTTATATAGTGCTACACATTTTCTTTTCTTTCTTTTTTTTTTTTTGAGATAGAGACTTGCTGTGTCGCCCAGGCGGAAGTGCAGTGGCATGATCTTGGCTCACTGCAGCCTCCGCCTCCCAGATTCAAGCGATTCTCCTGCCTTAGCCTACCAAGTAGCTGGGATTACAAGCGTGTGCCACCATGGCTGGCTAATTTTTGTATTTTTAACAGAGACAGGGTTTCACCATGCTGGCCAGGCTGGTCTCAAACTAACCTCAAGTGATCTCCCTGCCTCGGCCTCCCAAAGCACTGGGATTACAGGCGTGAGCCACCATGCCCAACCCAGTGCTACACATTTTCAAAAGCATCTAGTTAGCTGATCATAATCATAAATATCGGAATAATACCTGCCCCACCTACCTCATTTTATAAATTAGTAAACCCAAGGAGATACACTGACTAGATCAAGGTTCCATGGCAGGTGGTGAAGGCAGGCCTGATGTCTAGACCCTGACTCCTCCTTCTATACCTTCTATAGTGTTCTTTTGTACCTTCTAGAGACATAACTGCTCAAATTTTTCACTCTTCACTTCTCTCCTCCTTCACTCTCACTTTTTTCTTTTTTTTGAGATGGAGTCTCGCTCTGTTGCCCAGGCTGGAGTGCAGTGGGGCGATCTTGGCTCACTGCAATCTCGGCCTTGTGGGTGCAAGCGATTGCCCTGCCTCAGCCTCCTGAGTAGCTGGGAC
This sequence comes from Theropithecus gelada, assembly GCF_003255815.1. Classification (NCBI taxonomy): domain Eukaryota; kingdom Metazoa; phylum Chordata; class Mammalia; order Primates; family Cercopithecidae; genus Theropithecus; species Theropithecus gelada. The sequence goes on along the minus strand of NC_037668.1, from coordinate 94,786,837 downwards.
TACAGGTGCACACCACCACACCCAGTTAATTTTTTGTATTTTAGTAGAGATGGGGTTTCACCATGTTGGCTAGGATGGTCTCGATCTCCTGACCTCGTGATCCGCCCACCTTGGCCTCCCAAAGTGCTGAGATCACAGGTGTGAGCCACCGCGCCCGGCCTCTCTTTTCTTTTTGAAATGATTTTCATCAGTTCAAAGTATGTTTAAAATGTGACTGCAAGTAGTCATCTGTCACGTCAGACTGTTATCAGTCTTTAGAAACTGTTACTATAACAATACCTTCCAGGAAAACCCCCAACATCTACCATTAATTACTACCATAAACTAGAAGGGAGAAAGGAGAGAGAAAAACAAAACTAAGGAAGGTGCGGCGGCTCACACCTGTAATCCTAGCACTTTGGGAGGCTGAGGCAAGCAAATCACCCTAGGTCAGGGGTTCGAGACCAGCCTGGTCAACATGGCAAAATGCCGTCTCCACTAAAATACAGGCGCCTGTAATCCCAGCTACTTGGGAGACTGAAGCAGAATTGCTTGAACCCAGGAGGCAGAGGTTGCAGTGAGCCCAGATCGTGCCACGGCACTCCAGCCTGGGCAACAGAGACTCCGTCTCAAAAAAACAAAAACAAAACAAAACTAAAGCTAAGTAAGTGCTTATTTATAACAATACCTATTTTTAGAAAAAATACTTTTAGGAAGGATGATTTAAAATTGGGTTTTAAAAAATATTTAAAGTGCACTCATAATGAAATAAGTTATGTCAACCACACTGGATATCATTTTGCCAACATGAACTTATCCTACTGATAGATTTAAAAACAGACACCAAGACATAGATATATAACATTCACTACCACAAAGTTGTTCATAGCAAAAAGTTAGAAAACATTTAAAGTCCATCACTTAGCTGATTAGAAATGATACACAGTTCTTCCATACATAGTTCTCCAAACAATAGAACACTATGACTCCATTAAAAATAATGAGATATCTGTTTGTGTTGACAAAGGAATAAATGCCAAAAAAAATTAGCAGTATAAAGAAAACTGTAGGACAGCGTGTATACTGGGCTGGAATATGGAATAATATGGAATAAAATTTTTTTTCCTCAAAAGGACATACAAGAACCTGTTAACAATAGTTACGTCTAGGGAATGGGGTAAGGGAGAAGAGGCTTTTTTCATTTAATACCGTTCTGTACTGTTGAAATTTTCTAACCACTTTCATGCACTATGCATTCTTTCTTAAAATGAAAGTCACTATGGACTCACTGTCTTGTGGAATTACGAGACATTTTCATTTTCTTCCTCTAAATTTTGATTTTTAAGAAAACCAGCACTTGCTACTATTTTTTAAGCCATAATTTTGAAAAATTCAGTGTTTTGGGGGTACGTATTTATCTTATCTGAGATAGAAAACAACACGAGAGACAAAGACTGTATACAGAGTATGAATGGGCTAAAACAAATTAAAAACAAACTCCAGTAACTTTTATAGCAAGTTGACCCTTACGCACATATTTGTATGATTTAGTTGATAAAATTGCTAATAGTTGTAACAAATATTCAATGCCTCAGGTGTGCTGAAATAATTCTTTTACATTTTTCTAGAACATGGTGGGAAATGGTCCCATACAACAGAAAACTATAATTTGAGAGTAAAGAAATAACTAACTACAACATTACCATTATTTTCACCAAAAAATACCCTAACAACAACATAATAGAAACATGAAGGAATTACTAGAATTTTTTTATTCCCGGCAATCAAAAGCTCACTTTGAATGAGTATTACTGTCTGAACAAATTTTTCTCCTCAAACCAATTCCACCACCATTTCTTTAAGTATTGCTATCACTTTCTTAGTTGTGTAGACTCTAAGTCAGAGATTCTCAGAGCAATGGAGATGGGGATTAGAAGCCTAGAAAGAGTTATCCTGGTCCTACTTTAGGGTGAAAGATGGTTACCATGTCAAGGGCCCAATTGAGGAGAGGGCTCAATCCTCTCCTCCAATAAAATTAAGTTACTTAACTTTGTTGTTACTCTCAGGAATTCAGGGGTATAAAAAGCTTAAGAAGGTACTTAACCTAAAATTAGCAATTTACTACAGTAGTAATAATTCAGAAGGTAAAATGATATCATAGAAAATAAGGACCGGGAACAGTGGCACACGCCTATAATCCCAGCACAAGACAGGCAGATCACTTGAGGCCAGAAGTTCGAGACCAGTCTGATCAACATAGCGAGACCCTGTCTCCACAAAAAATAAAAAGTTAGCCGGGCGTGATGGCACATGCCTATAGTCCCAGCTACTTGAGAGGATGCGAGGGAAGGATCGATCATCTGACCCAGGAGTTTGAGGTTGTAGTGAGCTATGTGATTCCTGCCACTGCACTCCAGCCTAGACAACAAAGACCGACCCTGTCTCAAAAAAAAAGAAAGAAAAAGAAAATAAGCACTAGGAATACAGAGGGCTGGGTTCCAGTCTAAATTGTGCCATAGATGAATTGCACGACCTGGGACAAACTACGTAAACTCTCTGCTCAGTTTCATTTTCTCTATGATCAAAAGATTTAGATTTTCTTCAAGACCTAACTTTACTTTTATTATAAATTGCTCTAGAAACCTAACACTACTAAGGAGTTTGTAGCTAAATGCATGCGATATGTTTAAATTTATTTTTTAAAATCTAGGACTGTTAAGAAAAAAATCTCAATTTGCAGAAACACTTTTTTGGGGTGCTACTTTATGAATTTCATACCTACATAGTAACAGTTATTGTTCTAAGCCACAGAAAAAGACAAACAGAACGAGCCCCAAGCAATGACTGGTACTTGAACAATTTAATCACTGCAATGAATTCTGAATAAACATCAAGCCAGGCAGGCATTTCTAGATAGCTGATTACTTTTCATAAAGACATGCTTAAGCTTCAATGGCAGTGTTTTATTTCTGAATTATTTAGAAAACTTGTTAGTCTCACTTACCAGAATTATCTTAAAATAATTCACTTATTTCTCCCACCAAACCTTTCCCACCTATTCAAGTACCCTGACTCTTACTGCCACTGAATTAAGCTTTTTAGGACTCTCACGCACTGGTGATCTCGACTACTTTTAAAATATTAATAGCTCTGAAGTATAAACATGAAAACAAAATTTCATTACTAGTGTGGAGAATTATTTGAGGCTTAAATTCACTGCAGTGAAACACATTTTGCTTAGAGTAGAAATTAACGTTTTCATGAGTAACATTTAACATAATCCTTCCTTAAAAAACAAAATCCAAACACACTCAAAAAATGCTAAGCAAGGAGTCCATTTTAAAAAGAAATAATAGGTAAGTGTGAAAGTGAATAAAAAGATTATATACCATCTTTGAAAGTACTAAAATACTTAAATAGAAAAAAGCAAATCCATTAATTTTTTCTCTCTTTATATCACAGAAACGTGGCCTACGTGAAAAGATAGGTCTTGAATTGTGCCATGGTTTTTCCTTGAGAAGAAAGTCCCTTACGTGATTACAAACGCTAAAATAAAAGACAAATTGTTCGCTCCCAAAGGTCCCTAGTACATTCCTTATAAAACCCAAAGGATCAACTATTTCTTCCTCTTATTTTTTCTCTCATTTTCCTCTTATTTTTGCAGTTAGTAAAACTGCAACTATCCTGTAATTTCCTTCCTTTAAGTGTGAGTAGAAGAGCGTCCTTTTAGAAGGTTGGTAAATAATTTTAAGGGATAATAAGCAATGAGAAATACTGCCAAAAGGTATTAAGCAAGGGAGCATATGCCATTCATTCTAAGTACATTAAATATGGCTTTAATGTTATAACTAAAGAATCAATATATACTTCCTATTATGGACTAAGATAATCAGATCAAATATAAAAAATCAGTATATCCTATTCACATATAAAGCACTTTGTATTCAAGAATTAAACGCTTTTCTGGAAAAACATGGTCAGGGTCATGCTCTTGTAGGAAGCAACAATTTTTTTTTTTTTTTTAAAGCTCAGAACCGTAATACCTACATTTTTCTCTGGAAACATACTTCAATAACCTGTTTTCCCCCTCAGATTTAACAAATATATATATACTGTTGCTTTACACTTACTGTTACTTCACAAGCTATCCTTAAATCCTCAGATTTATTTGATCAAAAGCACAATAATTCAGCATCTGGATTATTTCATCACATGCTTTTATATTGGCTTCATAAAGAATGAATCTACTGAGAGCTCAAAGTAGAAGCCAACCAAGCATTTCTCCTTCGTCTAATTTTTTTTAAAACCACTGATCTCAAAACTCATCGTAATTATTCAAGTATTGAGGCCAGGAAAATTATAAATCAATTGTACTTTTCAGTTCTTCACCCGTCTTAGACACAGATCACGAAAGTTCTCTAACTCTTCCCCAATTCACTATATATGAAACTATCTACAAGTAACTGAAGAATATAGAAGATAAATTGTTTAAAGATATTAGGTCATTAAACACTAAAAACGAAATTCCAGTTATTTCCTTCTTGAAGTTGAACCATCCATGTGTTCCTACAAAACGTTCCATTCTCGAACTGATAAAATATTTAAGAAAACTAAAACATACATTAGAAAATATTAGGAAACGACTGATTAGTGAATCAAAATATCTTTTTCCTTTAATTTACAATAATGCAACCATCTTTAATTTTTAAAACAAAAAAGTTAACATAATTTCTTTTACATACTAGATTTTTAGTTCCCTTAGCAGTAAAATTTGTTTTTTAAAAACACATAAATTTTAAATTTAAGTTTTTTTAACTTAAATTTCTCTCTATAAGCTATTTTCCTTCAGTAATACCTCGCCTTAGTATGACTACACACCTTAAAGCTCAAACCATCCTGAGCAACATCATGAGAGAAGAAACCACGTTACCTATGTAGCACACTGCTGCTTATGAGATATTCACTGAAAGGGGTCCACTGAAGACACTAACTGACAAAATGTATAAATTCAGCTGCACACAACTCCTTAAACATGAAGGAAAGTAACACTTAAGAATAAGAACCTCACCAGGACTAAAATCCAGGTACCGATTGTCAGTCTACTGGAACAAACACAGCCACATTTTGGGGAAACAGAAAGTACTACGTTCTCCAATTCGTGCGCCTGGAAATACAATTCTTTAACCACCAAGAGCAAAAGAAATGAAAATAAATCTAAGATCTAAATTGAGTTGTAAATTAGAGATATTGAACGTTTTAAAAAGAATATTGGCAGCAAACAGCCCTGACTGCTACAGTAAAATCTCACCCTCCTTCCTAAATCTGTTTTGGGGTGCCTGTGAAACCATGAAAATGGCAATTCAAACAAGAGAAATGCCTTATCAATCAAAATTTACAGTGCCTTATTTCAAAAGAGACATAAAATCCAGATATATCATCTCAAACTCCCAGAGATAAAGAATACCGAAATTGTTCCACGGGTAACGAAAAAAGGAAACAAAACAAATCCTCACAAAACTTCAGATATTTTAAAGGTTTAAACTTCCAGTTACTTAAAGTTCCAGCAGCATATACTTAGTTCCGATTAATGATAAATCAACAGCAGTTGTATGCCCGCCAAATGCGGCCCAAATATGTAAAATCAAAGAAAGGGGCTTTGGGAACTTGTTTTCTATAAAACAAGCAAAAAGAAACAAGAAAAAGCTTCTCCAATGAAAGAAAAATTAGAAGAGAAAGAATAGGTAGCCTTGATTTGGAAAGGAGGGGAAGCCTGGAAAGTGAAGGTGGTGGGGGAGGTGGAAAAGCAACTCAGAGGTTGTACCTTAGGGAGAGGGCGATGGAACTGTCTGGATAAATGGGCAGACTCCCCCCAACCTTGAGGGCTGGACCGCGGCTGGCCAGGTTAATTTCTCCACGCTCATTTTACCACAATCATGAAAATTACAGAGTTAATCAAAGGCCGTCAGCCTTACGTTTTCCCCACCAACACAGACTGGATGTCAGTCGTAAACGGGTGGGGGTGACGCGGAAGGGCGCAACAGCATCTCGGTTAGGAAGGGAAAAAACTTCGCAAGAGGAAGCAGCAGCTTCTCTCCTGGCCCCTAGCACCGGCCGGCGAAGTTGCGCCACAGACCCCCCCTTCCCCGGCGGGCGCCCCCTCCCCCTCGCCCCGCACTACTACGCTGCACTACCCTTCAAACTGCCCCCGAAGTCCAAGTACGCCTCCGCTTCCTCCTAACCCCGGACCCATCCCAACTAAGTTCCAGGCGAAGCTCCCGCCCAAAGCACGGCCTGTTCCAGACAACAGGTGGGCAGTGGCGCCAGCAGGGCCGGGCCTCTCCTGGCCAGGCCCACTCCACTCCTCCCCGGCCCAGGGCCGGGGGCGCCCGGCTCCGGGACAGGGAGGGGGAGCTCGCTCCCTTACCTCCGCCATATTTGCCGTACTGCCGGGTCACATCTCCGCGGCGGCCGCAGCTGGGTCACCGCCAGAACCCGGATGTGAGACTCAGCAACGGGACTCCGGCCGCTGCCGTCTCTGCTGCTCCCGCCGCCACTGCCTCGGCGGGAACGCGCAGGAGCCGCCCGAGCGCGCCCACCACACCCCACTCCGCCCCCTCGCGGCGCCCCGGCTGGGCTGGACTGGAGGGAAAAGGCCAGCGAGCGCGCGCCGGAGCAAGGGCGCGCGCGCGGCCCCGAGGCCGGCCCTCCCCGGGAAGAGCGGAGGGGGCGGAGTCAAGGTGGGTGTGGGAGGAGGTGGGCATCCGCGCGGGGCGCTTCTCTGGCTCCAGCTGGTCCGCGACTCCAGGCGGAGGGGGTTGTCTACGGATCAGAGGGGTCAAGGAACAGTGCCAAAGGAGCCACATCCAGCATTGACACAGCAGGGGAAAAATACGTAATATTCTACATGTAGGTCGTTTTTGGAATGCATTTGCTGAAAAACGGATGTTGCTGTGATGCAACAGCGGCAAGAATTGTGCTTTGAAAGCGGTTATGCCTTGACAAATATTTCTCAATCAGTAGATTCCCGACAGGAAATGTAAAATTCTATATCCCCAAATCTCGAAAGAGGTCACAGCAAAAATTAATGGAAGGGGTTGTGATAGGCAGTCTGCCATCCTCATGTCATTTGCGTTTTCTCACACACTTCTGTCATGCCAGTAGCAACAGAGTTATGTACTGGTTGAATTTTGCAACTAGACAAAATTTAAAATACTGAAAATTGACTATTTTATGGCTATCATCTATTTAGTACCATAGAGGGAGAACCTACTTATTTGCAACGCCTGAAATGCCGGTAACTTGAAAGTTTATTTTAATGTATTGGCCTACAGCTGCCAATTGGCCATGATGACAATGTTGATGATGGCCAGAGCCAATGATTTCAAAGTAACTAACATGTTTCACTTCCATTATACTAAGGCAGATACTGAATAACACAAAGGTGACATTAAAACAGTCACTAACATATTTTACTAAACCAGTTTTAAAGTCTTTATTTCGAAAGACTGAGTTTTTTTCCTAATCTTCAAGGGTTCCTCTTAATGCAGTTTCAAAAGTGGCTACCAAAATCAACCATTTAAATATGAGAATTATTCATTCCCTCCAAATAATGTGAACCAATGCTACAATATATTGCATAAATGTGTACATATACAATTTTTCTTAAAGTTTATACTTAACTTATAATGCAATATAGGGGAGGCTATTAAATTATTTATATTCCCTTAAAATTCTAGACTCTATCAAGCATTTTCCTATTTCCAAAGATTCAACGTTAATTTGAAACTGCTATGTCCAATAATAATCTGTGCATGAATAAACTGCATTTACAGATATATGAAGTAGCTGCTAAGTGAAAGGACATTACCTGGTAATTTGACAGGAAAAGAGTCCACAGACAGTCTGTAAACCAATTAAACATAAACATCTGATGCACATTTTCTACTGAAAGAAAAGCAAGGGAAAGAAGAGAAAGGAAAACTTTAAGGTTCCCAAATCTACAAACAATTTTTACCATTAACTGTACTGTACAGTATTTTCATTTTATTTTTTAGAAAACTTATGTAAAAGTGTTTTTCAGGATTCCTTGGGGGAATAAGTATTTTAGCAGAGGTATATAGTTTCTAAGAGTTACCCTGTTGAATTATGTCAGTGCTTTGGACTTGAAATAAAAATGACTTTTTAAAAGTGTCAGTTCATATCCGAATAGTTTTCAATCAATACACTTAATGAAAAGAGCTGAAGGCAAAGAACAATGGATGTACATGGACCTGAGGTGGGTACAGACACAATTAGGGGCCTAGAGGTACAAACTCAGGCTTTATACCATGGAGATGAAGGAGAAAAGGTTTTCCATTAAAATATGAAAGCTAATTTATGAAATTTGCCTACCAAAGGAAAATTAAAAGTGTTAAAATACAAGGTACAGGAATAACTTGCTTGCTTAAGTACACTGAATCTTTGATTCTTCAGTTAAATTACCAACAGAAATCCCAACTGTGATAAAGAGCAGGGGATCACAGTCTAGTAACCTACTGAATGAATCGTAAAATTGTCAGGAAAATGAAGTCTGAAACATTTCTGAATGGGTATCTATCTTATTGTTAAATAATTTTTTTTTTTTTTTTTTTTTTTTGAGACGGAGTCTGGCTCTGTCGCCCAGGCTGGAGTGCAGTGGCGCGATCTCGGCTCATTGCAAGCTCCGCCTCCCGGGTTCACGTCATTCTCTTGTCATTCTCCGGCCTCAGCTTCCTGAGTAGCTGGGACTACAGGCGCCCGCCACCACGCACGGCTAATTTTGTTTTTTTGTATTTTTAGTAGAGACGGGGTTTCACCGTGTTAGCCAGGATGGTCTCGGTCTCCTGACCTTGTGATCCGCCCACCTCAACCTCCCAAAGTGCTGGGATTACAGGCGTGAGCCAATGTGCCCGGCCTAAATAATTTTTTAAGTTTATTAATATTGTGTGTCAATATTACTAGATTTAAATGGTATTATTATTATTGAGGGAAGAAAATCTCTACATTTTTCTCCTTCCCCTTTTTATAAATGTGGATTCAGTGGGTCTTTTTAGGTTCAGATATTATAAAAAAGAAACAGCTCTAATACTGCAATTCATAGGTAACACATTACCACTGAATTCAGTATACTTCCCCTATTATTTTATTTTAGTGATACACTTAACTGTAAAATTTTCAGGAGCCACCTTAGGGAATGAAAAGTCTTTCTCAAAATGCTTACTTACCCTATTCAGTATTAAATATATAAAAATTAACTATTCACTAGTCACAGAATTTTAGTGTTGGATGGGACCTTAGAGATCTTTTGGTCAAGTCTCTACTCTGTCAAAATAGTAATCTCTCATCATGCTTCTACTACCAGGCTTTTTGCCTATGTTTAAACACCTCCAGTGACTCACTATATCTCATAAAAAGGCTCCTCTTTTCAAAAAAAGTTCAAATGTTTAAAACATTCTTTTATTATGCCAGAATCTACCTCCTTGTTGTTTCCATCCATTACCCTTAGTTCTTCAGCACTTTGGATTAATTCAACAGATATCTTCTTTGTATCCAAATGCAAACAGTTAATATTTATACTTGGGTTAACAAAAAAATTATTTTTAAAGCCTATTCATACTAGAAGAGTTGAAAATAGGACATGACAGAGCTAAAGGCATGAGAAAATGCACCATTAATTGTGTCTGCTTAATTACACCTTGTTATTTATTAATGTGATATCCAAAACAGTAGTTCTGTTGAAATTGTGTATAAAATCTTTAAACTAAAAAAGTGTGGTGAATTCCAATTTTATGTGAGGTTTGTGATTAATGTCCCAAAACAAAAAACCACTATAGAAAGCCTGAATAAATGCCTCCAGCTCCTATTGCCCACCTAAAAGCTGCCTTATTTTCGGGCAAACTAACATTAATTTTTATGACATTAAGCTACTCAAAACTGCTATTATATTGATAAATCATTTGTAAGCAATTTACTGAATCTTCCATTCAAAATTATTAAACAATTCTATAGAGGCTATAAGGCGCACGCACACACAAACCCCTCAGTTATTATTATGCTTTTAACAAAAGCATTTAGTATCACAATCTTACTTCAACCAGTACCTTAAACGAACCAATGAACAAACTTCTTCAGCAATTTACGTATACCTAAGAAATATAACCTTTTATTCAGTACCAACACCTGATTCAAATACAAGTAACATATATATATATCATATATAAACCTGTTATGCAATCCAAAAAGGTACCTCTCAAAATGCACCAAGAAAATACTGTATTTATAACAGTTTAGACTCTGCGGTTAGCTGATTGAAATAGATTAATACAACACATCCAAAACTAAAAAATTCTGTATCTAACAATTTTCAGGGTCCATGAGTCTCTTTTGAGATTAGTTTATAAACTATTTCCTGAAATTTTTATTTAAAAGCAACAGCCTACACTATGCCTTTATGATGTGGTGGTAAAATTGTATGGATAATTACTAATTTGGTTGAAAATACCTAAATCTAAAAAAACTTAGCCTATTACATTTAGAAGTCCCACATCTATAGTGACAATCAGCATCATCTTTTCATTAGTCTCATTTTTTATTATTAATGTCACTCTAAAACACTTATGTAGGCTTTTGGTTCTTCAAATAACAGTTTTGGATTTTCTTTTCATAAGTTTTACACAGTTCTATCCAGTGGCCCCATTTTATCAGCATATTACAAACTGTATGTTTATGGTTCTTACATTGATGACATGTTATTTTTATCTCACCCAAATTCTGGAAATTTTTGGCCCATCAATTCTCAAACACTGGAACATATAAGAAGAGTAATATAATCTCACATTACTTGAGGGAGTTTGGCTTTTCCCTCCCTTAATCTCCAAGCGTACCCCTGCCTACCAGCATCACATCCGTCTTGTCTGCATTGAACCTCAACCAGTTGGTTCTTAACCACGTCCGAAACTCAGCCAGGCACTGGGAGAATCGAGCGACCACACCATCTGGATCAAAGGAAAGAGAGCCTCAGTAGCAAGGAGACAGAAACGAGATACAAGCTCACCATCTACCCTGTTTCACATGTTTAAAAAGATGGTCGGGAATTAGGACAAGGATCCCATGACAATTTTAGAAAAACATTTAATGAGCCTTAAGTCATGCAATTTGCAACCAATGGTAAAGGAATAAAAGCGACCCAATAAATAGGTCGCCTCATTCCACCCATGAGTGAAGAAGATTCAGTCAACTCCGGGTCATCTCGGTGAAGCGGCCTCAATAGCCAAATCAATCTTGTAATTACGTAAGTTCTTCTGCAGAAATACAGAATTCTAGCGTTGGAGGAAGCTTTAAATAGGGAAAACTGAAGCCCAGAGAGGGATAGTGACTCGCTCAAGGTCACACAGCATGCAGGGACCACACAGGCTCCAGGCCAGGGACCTAACCACTACAAGCTGAAACAACAAGACTAAAGAGCGGCGAGCATCTGTCCCAAGGGATCCTCCCACGCGCTAGGAGGACCTCATTTCCTCACAGTAATACCCTATTCGAGTCTCTCCTCCCTCCCTGACTCCATTCGAAAAGGGCAGGTTGGCCCAGGGCGCTGCTCACCATAAAGGCTGCAGTGCAAGCGGGAGCCTCCTGGGACTGGGACACAAGTGAGGGAAATACAGGAGAAAGAGGCGGAGCCACAGCGGGGTGGTCAGCTTAGCCCCACCCCGACTGGGATCACGGACCGAAGCGAACGGGGCGAGGCGAACTCACTCCGCAGCGGATTCCCAGCGCGCCGCCGCCACCGCAAAGGCAAAAGGGCGGCGCTGGGAGGTAGTGGGCGGTGGCGGGGAGGGAGCTGCGCATGCGCCTTCGGCCGCCGGCGGCGAGCAAGCCAGGCGCGTTCTGAGGCAGCCCCTCCCCGGAAGTTAAGGGTCTTCCGGGCGGTACACTGCTGTGGGGGAGGGGAAGGAGAGAAAGGGGACTGAGGACACCTCAGGAGCCCCTCATCCCAAACTGGAACAGAAGGGGAGAGATGGCTTGTGGAGGCTGCACTTACAGCCGCTGCCGCTGCTGCCGCCGCCACCTTCGCTGCTGCCGCCACCGCCTGAAGAAGCCCCATCCATCCGCCTGCAGCCGGGAGACTCAGAGCCTGGGAGGGGCCTGAGGCCCGGGCCGCCCGCCTCCTTCTTCTAGTCGTCGTCCGGAGCTTCCTCCTGCTCCACCAACCCTCTGCCCTCCCCTCCGCCTCCGCCCTCCTCCTCGGCCTCGTGCCGCCAGCCAACCGCGCGGCCGCTTGTTGAGCCAGAGCTCCACCGTCGCCATGACGCCCGGCAAACATTCCGGATCCTCGGCCCGAACCGCCAACGCAGGGGCTTGGAGGTACAGGGACTTCAGAGGCGGCCAGAAAAGGGGTGGAGGACCACTCCCCAGCTGGTCACCACCATGCCAGTCTCTCCGGCAGGCAGTCACAAGCAGCAGAACTTCAGGTTGTAAGTTCCGGCGTTAAAACCGTAGTCCATCCCCCTGGGTCCCGGAGGGAGCCCTTCTATTAATAGATATTTCTGGATTTGGAAAGGGCCGTACCCCAACTGGGTTCAGTCTCTAGACCTCGAAGCGCCCAGGCGACAAATGGCTCCTTTATCGACCTACCACAGTCTTTAAAAAAAATCTCTACTGGGCCGGGTGCGGTGGCCCACGCCTGTAATTCCCAGCACTTTGGGAAGCTGAGGCGGTTGGATCATCTGAGGTCAGGAGTTCGAGTCCAGGCTGGCTAACATGGTGAAACCTGGTCTCTACTAAAAATACAAAAAGTTAGCCGGGCCTGGTGGCACATGCCTGTAATCCCAGCTACTTGGGAGACTGAGGCAATTGCTTGAACCCGGAAGATGGAGGTTGCAGTGAGCCGAGATCGTGCCATTGCTGCCTGAGCAACAGAGCGAGACTCTGTCTAAAAAATAAAATAAAATAAAATCTCTACTGCTGTGCTTGCTCTGTGAGAAAAGACCTGGTTTGTTTAGAACCATCCTTCCTCCTAGCACTTCTAGTTTGTTAAGGCCTGCAGTCTCTCAAGCTTGATGCCTTCATGCTGTGCCCAGACGTTCAAGAGCCTCAGCTTCTGTGAGCCACCAGGCCAAACATTGCTGTGCTCTGTAGTAGAGGTATTTTATTGTCCTCTCCTCAATACCATCTTACCTTAAAACTAATTCCTGCTTCCAGCATTCTACTGTTATGCATCAGTTGAACAAGAGTGGAGAAAAGCACACAGCTATGTGGACTTGTCTTTAAATGGTTCCTTAGTACTGCCCATAATACTGTCCACTAAGTTCCTCCAAAGTTCCTTAATTACTTGTTTTCTCTTCCCCTCTCCAATCTCCTCCACCTCAGCGAATCTTTCTTCAGCGAAACTTGTTGAGAGTTCTTGGGAGAGAACCTTGCATTCTCTCTTGGATATGGTACTCACGCTTTTGTCCATCCTACCGCTCCACCAGAACAGCTTCTATGCAAGTCAACGATAGCCATGCAGCCAAATACAATGGCTGATCCACAGTTTCATTCTTTGTTACATGAAGCAGCGTTGGTCTAGTTTGTTACTTCTTGAGCTTTGAAAAGCTGTATTTGGGTTCTGAGAAACCACTCTTCCTAGTTCTTGTCTTAGTTCGTGGTTTCTCCTTTTCCAGATCCTTTGCTGGTATCTGTTCCTCACTATCATAACTAAATACAATCATGCATCGATGGTGACCCTTCTGAGAAATACCTTGTTAGGCAATTTCAGCATTTTGCAAATATCTTCTAGTGTACTTACACAAACGTAGATGATGTATGGGCTACTATACACCTAGGCTACAAGTGTATAGTAGGCTGTACACCTAGGCTGTAGTAGGCTATACATCGAGATTTGTGTAAGTACACTAAATGGTGTTTGCATAATGATGAAAATACATTTGTTGCTTCTAGGCTACCAACCTGCAGCATGTTACTGTACTGAATACTGTAGGCAATTGTAATACAATGCTAAGTATTTGTGTATGTAAACATAGAAAAGGTAATGTCTTGTGCTTGAATGTTGTGACAGCTACAACGTTGTTAGGCAATAGGAATTTTTCAGCTCTGCTACCAGATCACCATTGTATATGTGGTTCATAGCTGACGATCCAGGACTGTATTGGTGTTGCTGGGTCAGTCCATAAACCTCTTCACTCTGATGTCTTTAAGTATCACCTATAATGATGATTCACAAATGTTCATCTCTGGCTAAGACCTCTCCCAAGAAAACAGACTTTAAGAAAAAACACCTGCACTTGTAAGTTAATAAACATCTCAAAATTCACATCTACAACTAAGTGTATAATATTTTCTCTCTTTTCTGAGAATGATGCCATCTTTCTCATTTTAGTAAATGGCAAATTCCACTCTTTAATTACTCAGGTGAAAAACCTTGGGATTACCCTTGACTTCCATCTTATACCTCACTCCATAAGCAAATTTTACCATTTCTACCTGCCAGATAAATCCAGACTACCACTCCCATGTAAATCACTGTGTTACATTGTGATACCCACCTAAATAGCCTCCTTGCCAACACCCTCCAGGTAGTAATCAATGTGGTTCTACCCGAAACATTTCTCAAGTTTTTTCCATTTCACTCAGTAAAACTCTTTACAGGACCCCAGAGGATCTCACTATGGACTCTTCCCTTTGCCTAATTACATTCCGTGTTGTTCCACAGCACATAAGGCACACTATGTTCCCCCTTTGGAGCCTGTGCTCCAAAGTAATATAAAGTAATAATACTTCACCCTTGGAACTCTTCAATCCCTCACCTTTGCTTGAATTTTTCCATAAAATTTATTCCTGCCAGGCGCAGTGGCTTATGCATGTAATTCCACCGCTTTATGAGGCTGAAGTGGGCAAATTGCTTGAGCTTGGGAGTTCACAATCAGCCTGGGCAACATGGCAAATCCCTGTCTCTACAAAAAATTGAGCCAGGTGTGGTGGCATGTGCCTGTAGTCCCAGCTACTTGGGAGGCTGAGGTGGGAAGTTTACTTGAGACTAGGAAGGTGATGCTGTAGTGATCCATGATCACTGCCATTGTATTCCAGCCTGGTTGACAGAGTGAGATTCCATCTCAAAAAAAAAAAGTTTTTCTGCAAGTTTATAGTATACCTGCTTATTAATCGGTCTTCACCTAAGGATAGTACTCCAAAAGGGCAAAGATTTCTGTTTTGTTCACTACGGTATCCATTGCCTAGAATGAAGAAGGTGCTAAATAAATATTTGCTGAATGAATATTTACTTCAGTAACTTTGGTTACTGCTTATCTTGTATGGTTTTTGTTTTCACCTTCAGGTATGGAAATTTTAAGGTAAAATGAAATTGAATTCATTAAATTGAAAAATACAAAAACTGTCCAACTCATAGTATGAGGTGTAAGAAAAATTCCTTTGGGAGTTTCTTAAATGTTGACAATTTCATAACATTATTGAGGAAAGAATGGGGTGGGAGATGGGAAGTAGTATAACCTTTATTTTTTGCAGTAGCCATGTTATCTAATTAAAACGAAGTTTCACAGACAAATTTACAACCTTTTGGTTTGGCCTAATTTGTTATTTTTCATCTTCCTCCTTTTAGGACTTAATCCTGACCTTGGAAAGGATCTCATGAAGCAAATATTTGTCAATTTTCCACTTTCTCTTTTCCTGTGTTAGATCCTTGCCTTTAGCTTTACAATATTGGACAAGTCTACCATGGCAATAAAAACAACTGCTGATTCTTCAACCCTTCATCCTATTTCTCTGCCCAGTGCCTTTATATTCCTTACGTGTTCATGTTTCCTTTTGATTTTTATTTAATGTTTTTATCTCTGCTTACATTACTCACCTGTTCTTGAATATTATCCACTTTTTCCATTAGAACCCATACCATATTAATCGTAAGTATTTTAAATTCACAGTCTTACAGTTACAAAATATCTGTCACATCCGAGTGTGGTTCTGATACTTGCTTTGTCTCGTCACACTTTTTTTTACCTTTTGATATGCCTTACAATTTTTTGTTGAGAGCTGAACATATTGTATAGGTGATGTGAACTGAGATTAAATAGGCTGGTAGTGTTTTATGTTTGTGTGGCTAGGAATTAGGCTGTGTTTACTGTTTAGTTGTGTGTAAGGCATCATTTTCCTCTACTGTCCTTGTTTCTGCCTCTTAAAATTTCCCTAGGGACTTCTTAAATAAAGTCAGCCTTGCAGTTCTTTCCATTGTAATCCCATTATTATACAGGAGCCCTGTAGATGTGGTGGTGAAACAGGATAGTGACTCCTTCACAGGTGGGAACTGAGGTGCACAGGCACTGGCAGGGGCAAACTCCACTCACTCGCTGCTCCACCCCTCAAGGGAGGTGGAGCACAGGTGCGTGAATGGAGGAGCCAGAGTGAGTGCTTTTGGGCGCCTTCGAGAGTGAACTGCATACTCGCTCCCCAGCAGTATCTAGGGGAGGGTACCCACGACCTCTGAAACCCCAGAGGAGGTGTTACAGTGCCCTTTTAGCTTTGCTGTCTACAAGTGTTAACAGCTCAGTGGAGGATCAGCATGACAGCTATTTGCACCCACACTCAATGGCGCCTGAGTTCTTGTCCAGTGTCCAGGAGGAATGAGGTTGCATGAGAGTTGAAGCTGGTAAATGCAAGGGATTTTATTGTGATAAAAGTGGTTCTCAGTGGGAAGAGGAGCTGGAAAAGGGACGGAACAGGAAGGTAATCTTCCCCTAAAGTTCAGCCATTCCCAGCCAGATTCCTCTTCAAAGATACACCATCAAGCTGTCCCTCTGAAGTCAAGCCACTTCTCTCTGACGTCCAACCATAGTTTCCAACGTCCAGCTGCTTCTCTTTCTGCCGGCTGAGCCTAAGGTTTTTATGGGCACAGGATAGTGGGGCAGAGTGGGCCATGGGTGATTTTGGAAAAGGCAGCATTCAAGCAGGAAAACACAGATGTATGTTCTTACTTTGGGCCATGATTCCAGGCTTGAGGGTGGGGCCCTTGCCAAGGACCTGCCCTCTTCTGCCCTGAATTTCCCTGCTTCCTATTCCTATCAGTGGGAAGATGTAGGGGGAGGGGAAGGGTTTGACAATCCTATGATTAGCTCTTAGTGTTTTAATGGGCCTTTGTCCCTGAGATGAGACCTTGACAAGTGCTTTTCAGTACATTTTTTCTTTGAGGGGGAAAAGATGGCTAATGGGAGCCAGAGTTGGGTATTTCCTTTCCCCCATGTCAGTTAGACCCTGATAAAACTCTAGTTCGGCTCTGGTAAAGTAGTTGTCCTTGAGTGCAGGTGTTTGTTAAGGAGAACACAACATTGTAGGTGTATTTTAGAATGGTTACTTCCTATCCACCTGCTAGAACCATGAGGAAATTTTTCTTTAATCTTCATCCTGAGAACTTTGTGGCCACATAGAGGTAAAGCTCATGAAAGTGTAGGGGCCCCCCAGAATATTTTCTCTCTCAAGTTAGTCTATACTCAAGTCTTCAGTAGTTAGCTAGTTGCCTTTTAATTGCTGGCTTCAGTGGCATTTTCTGCCCCCAGTAAGTTGTGATTCTCTGCTTTCAACTTGTCTCCAATTTTCAAGGTAGTTGTTTGTTCTTCTTAAATAGAGGAAGAACTGTTTTATGAGTTAATGTGAGATTATTTTATTGTCCATCTATTCACTTTGAGATGGCTGTTAGGCTAGAGCTATCTAGTAGTCAGTTATTCATATGAGTATGTGAACCTGAGAATTTGAGACAAGTCTCAGTTAATTTAGAAAGTTTATTGTGCCAAGGTTCAGGATGTGTGCCCGTGATACAGCCCCAGGAAGTACTGGCAACATGTGCCTAAGGTGTTCAGGGCACAGCTTAGTTTTATACATTTTAGGGAGGCATGAGACATCAATCAGTATATGTTCGTTCGTTCCGTCCAGAAAGGCGGGGACAACTTGAAGCAGGGAGGGGGCTTCTAGGTCACAGATAGGTGAGAGACAAATGGTTGCATTCTTTTGAGTTTCTGATAAGCCTTTCCAAAGGAAGCAATCAGAATATGCATCTATATCAGCGAGCAGAGGATGACATTGAATAGAATGGGAGGTAGGTTTGTCTTGAGAAGTTCCCAGCTTGAATTCTCCCTTAGCTTAGTAATTTTGGGACCCAAGATATTTTCCTTTTACGTTTCCCCCATTTCTTTTTAAAAAATCTTTTGGAGAAAACATTTTAGAAGAAAATGAGTCTCTGGTCTCGCGTTTTATCTGATCTCTCATGGCTAGGACAGTTTATTCCTAGATGGGTTAGGTCCCAAAAGCTCATTTTTAGCAGATTGTGAAGTCTCATGTCCTGTGAAGAAGAAATGGGGGAAGAAGGGAGAAAAACAACAACAAACAAAAGAACAATCCTGGAAAAATTGATATAGGCTATATTACTCTGAAGTCCATATATCAGTAGGTAGGTATGAAGGTGGCTTAGGTATGTAAACAGGTTGCTGTTATTTTCTTCTGAAGTTTAAGTTGTCTGGCTTCAGTTCACAGGGCTTTAAGAAAGCACAAGTTAGTTTTCAGTGACTCCAAATTAGGAAAAATAGGGCAAAAAAGAAGGAAGAAAATTGAAAACATTATTTTGAAGACTTGTAGCCAAGAAAAATTAGAATTTGGTCCAAACTGTAGAAAATAATAAACATTGAGAAAACATTAGGAAAGACTAGAATCTAACAACAGGTCTACTATAGTTTTGCAATGTAATTTTTCTCTCCAGTTTCCCATTTTTACTAAAGACAAATGGTACATCTGGTTTGCTTTATTATACTTGGCCTAATTTTTCTATACAGTGCAACAAGAAATTTTTTACATAAGCTTTTAAACTGGCTTTGTTGGACTTTCATAGGAGGAATCTCAGATAAGACTTTTATAAGCCGAGCCCAGCCATGGGTTTATGCAATCAAATACCTATGAGTTGGGTGAATTTCCTCTCCTCTTGAGGTTCCAGGATAAACCTGAGGCTTCTGGGCCTGTCAGAAAGTGACATTCTTCACTTAGCACAGGTCAGAAACCCTGTACGGGCACTATGTACACAAAATATGAGGCCAGCTTTTCCAAGGGCTTTATTGGTTCCATAAATCACGTTTGATTCCTTAAAGGAAAGCACACCATTTCAGTCAAAGCCTTGGTAAAATAACCAACTTCTCCAATTGTGTCCTGTTACAAATTAAAACAGATTGTTATTGCACTTGTGCAAATAACTGTATTATCATAAGTTAAGAATACTCACAAATATTTCCAAATTCTGGAGAAATCAGGTAGTAAAAAACAAATATGCTCAAAATTTTGTTCATAGGAGTATACTAAACTCTTAAAAGCTGTCAGTAGCTCAAAAGAAAAGTTTCAAGACTCTAGAAAACAAAGGATAAGCAACATTTAAAGCAAGAGTTAAAATGATTGCTTTAGTCTCCTGTCAGTTCAGTTTATGGAGTTAACTACTGTTCTTCTTGATAGTCATGAACATTTCAGCTCTCCATGAGAATCCTGAAAGTTTTTTTTCCCCCTGTGTTGTAATGTCACAATCTGCAAAGTTACCAGAAACCTGCATTTAAGAACACCTGTTAGAGTTCCGTAGTTGATTATAGAACCACCTAAAAAGGACCAAAACAAGACAACAATTGTCCATGGATGACAAAAATTTTAGGGCAACCATAGTCAGAGACACAATGGACAAAGAAATGTGTTACCTCTGTGGCACACAATAATTTAACAACAATTATAACTACTGATAATGTACATAAGTTATATCAGAATTATAGGAGTTTCCCATCATTTTGGAACACATACCAATAACATTTATACAAATACAGCCCAAAGAAAATCAAACATCATTTCATATTTGGCAATGCTTCCTATCTAATTTTTATACCAAATAAGCCAAATTATGTCATTTTTGGACTTTAGGGGAGCTAATATCTTAAAAGATTAATTAGGTCAGGAAAAGGCAGTTTATAAATTGATTTTGGAAAGCTTATAAAGTATCAAAGGTTTAAAAGACTTGATATCATGAAATAGGATCATAGGTCATTGTAAAATAAGTCATTCATCTAACCAAAGTGATCACTCAAGGATTTCAAAAAAAAATGGCAAAAATCTTCATTCTTTGAGAAAGGAGACATAATTTTCCAAACAAGCCCTAATTAAAACAGCATGATGTCAATTATATTTATTTTTCAAAATTTTATAAACTATGAAATTCTAATTTTGACTGTAAGATATAGCGATACAGCTTCTAAATGTCTTTTATAACCTTTATTAAGGAGTTGGTTAATGCTTCAAGAAAACCTTGTTAATCTGACACAGGGGCCCATATACTGGTCTTACATCAGTGTGCCTTTGACATTGATTAATTTATAGAGAAACTGAACTTACTTTCTCTTTTAAAATCAGCCCTTAAAATCCCACACACCAACCTCTTTCACAATAGTCCCTGGGCCTTGAAGAGTTGAATGGCTTTAATTTCTGGCCCTGTGTCTCAGGGATGCAGTTTATTTTGATTAGCATCTTCTATGGGGCCTGGAGATAAGGCTTTAATTGCTGTCAGTGTTAAGATTTAGCGGGACTTGTCCTTTTAGACCCAAGAATCAAAACCCTGTAACTTAATGTCACAAGTACTTTAGGAGCACATACAGAAAGATACATGGATGTAATAACCTTAATTTAAAAAAAAAAACTTAATCTCAGTTTTTTATTCCTATGCAAACCAAAACAATATGAGAACTTGATCATATACAAGTTTGTTTTTTTTTTTAATCTCTTATTGTGATTTACACCAATTGTTCTTGATGTGCTTGGACTTTCTGGTTTGTCTTGAAAGTCCCTCCTTCTTAAACAACCAGTCATTTTGTTTTAGGACTAAATTTATCATATGAAATTCTTTTTTTTTTTTTTTTCAGAGTCTTGCTTTGTTGCCCAGGCTCCACTGGGTTCAAGCGATTCTCCTGCCTCAGTCTCCTGAGTAGCTGGATTACAGGTGCACACCACCACGCCTGGCTAATTTTTGTATTTTTAGTAGAGATGGCTTTCGCCATGTTGGCCAGGCTGGTCTCCTGGGACCTAATATCCTGGGATCCACCCACCTCCCAGAGTGTTGGATTACAGACGTGAGCCACTGTGCCTGACCAAAGATTTTTCTCTCTTATAAAATTATTCTCTTTAAGCTTTCTTTTTTTTTTTTTTTTTTGAGACGGAGTCTCGCTCTGTAGCCCAGGCTGGAGTGCAGTGGCCGGATCTCAGCTCACTGCAAGCTCCGCCTCCCGGGTTCACGCCATTCTCCGGCCTCAGCCTCCCGAGTAGCTGGGACTACAGGCGCCCGCCACCTCGCCCGGCTATTTTTTGTATTTCTTAGTAGAGACGGGGTTTCACCGTGTTAGCCAGAATGGTCTCGATCTCCTGACCTCGTGATCCGCCCATCTCGGCCTCCCAAAGTGCTGGGATTACAGGCTTGAGCCACCGCGCCCGGCCTCTTTAAGCTTTCTTAACACACAAAAACCTCTTTATTTTTATAACTTTCTTTACATTTCTGTTATTTCCTGGTTCCTTTTACCTTGTTTTATGTATAACCTTTAAACTGAATTAGACAAAACTTGTTCACTGTTTTTTTAAAAGGACGCACTCTTTTATTTTTACCAAGAATGTTTTTCTACAATATAAACTTATTGGAAAATACTCAAATAATGAAATATCAATTATTGAATTTAATATAACCTTAGACTCTAAATTATGACAAGCTTGTCTACAAGTATTTATCCCATTACATTTACCTAATTATTTTGTTTATCTATGTGACATATGAAAACTGCGATAGTCATGATTTAAAGTTATGAAACTGCCATAGCAAAATTATAACTGAGACAGTGAAAAAGATATGACCTAACTGATTCCACCTTGCTTCTAACCTCCAAGCTGTCCTTGTTCATTCCTGGGCATAGGCAAAAGTAACTTTGGGAGGTACTTTGTTAATAGTTTAGCTTTGAAACAAAGACGATAACAGTTCTTTCCCAAAACAAATCTCCTTACTGCCTGTGGACTAGACTGCTTAAAGCCACAGGATTAGAAGTTATGGTAATCTTTCTAAATAATTCAAGATGTAGGTATTATCATTAAACCAATATTAATGTCTTATTTGTTAAAGATTACAGAGCAAAGGTCATTCTGTCTTGGGCTGGGTTTATGGTTTTATAAACCCTTTGCCAAATTTTGACACCTTATAGTATTTGTCAGGGATAAGTATGAAATTACTTGATTAATAAATGCAAACAAAATGTATGCTGGCAATTCTTAGGACATTTCTAATGTTACTTTACCACTAATTTTAAAGCTAGCTTATTTATTAAAGATTTTGCTTAAGTTACATAAACTCGAAAAAGCATTTGACTAGTCTTTTCCTTTTTAATACCTGGTTTAAGCACTTTTATTTTTAAAGACAATTAGAGCTCTTTTACATATTTTTAGTAGTGAAACATTGTGTACACAACACGTAAATACATAGACGTATTAGGCATGCAGATGGAAGTACATTTTATAGATTCATAAAAACCTTTTTTTTGTTTTTTCCTATCTCAGATTTTCTGATTCTTGATAACCTGTTTCACAACGCTGGGCAGTTGTCAGCTAAATAGCCTTAAATTTGCATGTTAAAGGAAACAACTTGGGTGAAAGTCAAATAGCAAAATTTATATTATAAGATGCAGAGAGAAAAAGTTTGATGTGCTAGAAGGAAATGAAAACAGATTTAATTGCCAATTAAACATAAAACTATAGAAATTATAAAGGTCTTTTAAATACACACACACACAGAGATTCTATAGCTTTTACTTCAGAGCTTTTAGCCACGAGGTAAATACAAATTCACTGGCTTGCTAAAAGAACTTGTTTTTATCTTAATAGAAAAGGAACAGCAGATTTAGAGCAGGCAGAAAAGGAAAAAAAAAATAGAGAAAAAGAGGACTTAGGAACTCTATAGTTTGCAGGTTGACCTTGTAAAGGTGCACAAAGACCATATTATTTCCATTTTACATAAACTTTGGCAAGTAGAAGTTGTCATGCACGTCCGTGTGAAGAGACCACCAAACAGGCTTTGTGTGAGCAATAAAACTTTTTAATCACCTGGGTGCAGGCAGGGTGAGTCCGAAAAGAGAGTCAGCGAAGGGAGATAAGGGTGGGGCCGTTTTATAGCATTTGGGTACGTAAAGGAAAATTACAGAGGGGGATTGTTCTGTGGCGGGCAGGAGTAGAGGTCACAAGGTGCTCAGTGGGGGAGCTTTTGAGCCAGGATGAGCCAGGAAAAGGAATTTCACAAGATAATGTCATCACTTAAGGCAAGGACGGGCCATTTTCACTTCTTTTGTGGTGGAATGTCATCATTTAAGGCGGGGCAGGGCGTTTGCACTTCTTTTGTGATTCTTCAGTTACTTCAGGCCATCTGGGCATATACGTGCAAGTCACAGGGGATGCGATGGCTTGGCTTGGGCTCAGAGGCCTGACATTCCTGCCTTCTTATATTAATAAGAAAAATAAAATAGTGTTGAAGTGTTGGGGCAGCGAAAAATTTTTTTGGGAGGTGGTATGGAGAGAGAATGGGCGATGTTTCTCAGGGCTGCTTGAAGCGGGATTTGGGGCAGCGTGGGAACCTAGAGTGGGAGAGATTAAGCTGAAGGAAGATTTTGTGATAAGGGGTGATATTGTGGGGTTGTTAGAAGAAATATTTGTCGTATTGAATGACTGGTGATGGCCTGGATGCGGTTTTGTACGAATTGAAAAACTAAACGGAAAACACAAGGTAAGAGAAGGAGAAAAAACAGGTATTGAAGGACTAAGAATTGGGAGGACCTAGGACATATAATTAGAGAGTGCCCAAGGAGGTTCAGCATAGCCTTGCCAGCAAAGATTATTTATTTACTTTAAGAGGGAATTTAGAGTGGCGGTTTGGGATAGCACTAGGAGATATCAGCTGTGATGGCTTGGAGAAACGGTGTAAACCGGCAGTGTAAACTCGAGCAGGGCATTTATGAGTAGTTGAGAACGGTGAATAGGAGTATGACTAGACAGAAGACGGTAGGGATGAAAGTTTTTTGGGATGCAGTCTAAGTTGATCTGGTGTCTGGAAGGAGACTGGGACCTAATAAAAAGGAGTGTCCACACAGGAGCTCAAATGGGCTGTAACCTATAGCATTCCGAGGACAGGCCTGAATTCTGAGAAAGGAAAGTGGTAAAAGTATTGTCTAGTCCTTTTTAAGTTGGTGACTGAGCTTGGTGAGGTGTGTTTTTAGAAGACTATAAGTCTGTTCTATCTTTCCTGAAGATTGAGGACGGTAAAGGATATAAAGGTTTCACTGAATACTAAGAGCCTGAGAAACTGCTTGGGTGATTTGACTATTAAAGGCTGGTCTGTTATCAGACTATATAGAGGTAGGAAGGCCAAACCAAGGAATTATGTCTGAAATGACAACGGTGGCCTTCTCAGACCCTATGGGAAAGGCCTCTACCCATCCAGTGAAAGTGTCGACCCAGACTAAGAGATATTTTAGTTTTCTGACTTGGGGCATGTGAGTAAAGTCAATTTGCCAGTCCTGGACAGGGGCAAATCCTCGAGCTTGATGTGTAGGAAAGGGAGGGGGCCTGAACAATCCCTGAGGGGCAGTAGAATAGCAGATGGAACTCTGAGAAGTGATCTCCTTTAGGATAGATTTCCATGATGGAAAGGAAATGAGAGGTTCTAAGAGACGGGCTAGCGGCTTGTAACTTACATGGAAGAGGTTATGAAATGATGACAGAATAGAATGGGCCTGTGAGACTGGAAGGAGATATTTTCCTTGGTCTAAGAACCATTTGCCTTGTGTGGGAAGAGATTGATAGGTGGAACTTTCAGCAGGGGAGTAGGTGGGAGCGGCCGATGTGAAGGAGGAAAACTGCCGTGAGGGATAAAAGTTGGAACGCTAGTTGCTTTTTTAGCTAACTTGTCAGCATCAGCATTGTCCTGAGCGATGGTTGGGGGAAGAAAATAGATTTTGGAAGTTATGAGAACTGTAGAGAGTTGAGCATAGTTTGTGATTTTTAGGGCCTCTAACAGTATTAAAGCAGTGGCAGCCGCTGCACGCAGACATGAGGGCTAGGCTAAAACAGTAAGGTCAAGTTGTTTGGACAGAACCCTGATTTTATAGCAGGTCATTCAGAAACAGGCCACAACCTATTTTTTTCAACTGCCATTCAAAGTCAGAGGTAGTCTTATGGGACTGAGCTCTCTGCCTGTAGGATCTGAGACTATCTTCAGGTAGATAGTGCTGGAATTGAATTGGGGGACACCCAGATGGCGTGTGGGGAGAAACCCCACACATTTGGCCACAGAAATCTGTATTGATTGTTGTGGTATGAGAGCAGAGCAAAAACAGTTTATGTTTTTTCCACACTCAGGTACTGTTGTAAGCATTAGGGATACAACAGGGAATAAAAGAGCCTCAAGTTCCTACCCTCACGGAACTTAGATTCCAAGGGGAAGCAATAACTGATTCACAAGATACATAAGTTAAAGATACACTATGTTAGATAGTAAAAATTCTAAGGAGAAAAATAAGGCAAGAAGATAATGAAGTACTTGAGAGAGAACTTTGACACTTTAGAAAGGGAAGCCAGGGAAGGCCTGAGGCACAGGGGCTGCCCCTGTTGTTCTG
Source organism: Theropithecus gelada (assembly GCF_003255815.1). NCBI lineage: Eukaryota > Metazoa > Chordata > Mammalia > Primates > Cercopithecidae > Theropithecus > Theropithecus gelada. Next base: position 94,761,137 of record NC_037668.1, on the reverse strand, counting down.
GTATTTGGCCATGGGGTGATTAGGGCAGGTGAGGAGAGGGTAGTTTTTCATTAACGACCTAAAGAAAGTGAGGATGCTAAGCATGTACCTGTATGAGAAAGAGCATTTCAGGCAAAGGAAACATAAATTCAAGTCTTTGATAGGAAAATGTGCCCAGCATGAATATAAAAGATGCCACTGTGGCTGAAGCAGGGTAAACAAGGAAGAGATCACTAACGATGAAATCAGAGGCCTAGCTGTATGCATGTAAGACTTTTAAAGTCATAGTAAGGACTTAGGCTTTTATTCTGAATGGGATGGTAAATGAAGGATTTCAAGTAGTCATATTTTATTTTTATTTTATTTTATTTTATTTTATTTTATTTTATCTTATTCTTCTATATTTGTTAGAGACAGGGTCTCACCCTGTTGCCCAGGCTGGAGTACAGTGGCGTAATCATAGCTCACTATAACCCTGAACTCCAGACCTCGAGCAATCCTCCTGCCTCAATCTTCCAAAGTACTGGGATTACAGGCATGAGTCACTGTGCCCAACCCTTATATGTGTTTTTAAAAGGTCGTTGTGGTTGTTATGTGGAGGATAAACTTCAGGGGATCCAGGTTAAGTAGGAAGATGAAGCAAAAGGCTACTGCAGTAATCCAAGAGAGATAGGATAGTGTTTGGACCAGGATGGTAGCAACAAATGTGGTGACAAATGAATGGATTCCAGATGTATTTTGAAATTTTTTTTCACCCAAGCAACTGGAAGAGTAAAGTTGCCTTTAACAAAAATATGGAAGAGTTTTAGAGGAGTGGATTTGCTGGATGGGGTGAGGGTGATGTGGTGGTGGTGGTGGAGGTTAATGTCAGGAACTTAGTTTTGGACATGCTAAGTTTCAGTTAGTGGTGTCTAGTAGGCAAGCAGATGTATAGAGGAGAGGTCTAGTTAGAGATATACATATATTTGGGAATAATTTTTGCATAGATTACATTTAAATCATGGCATTAGATGAGTTCCCAGACTATGAATGTAAATAGAAAAGAGAAGTGCAAGGATGATTGTCACAGAAAAGGGAGGAGGAAAACCAAGCAAAGAGAATGGCCTGCGATCCAAGTTAAAAAAAAGAAAAAAGAAAAAAAAAAAAAAAGAAAAGAATGAACAGCTGGGTCAAATGCTGCAGGTAAGAAAGATGAAAACACTTGAAATGACCATTATTAAAGTTAGTATTGTGGAGGTGATTGGACCTTGGTAATAATCCTTTTGATGGAATGATAAGGGCAAAAGCCTGATCAGACTTTTCAAGAGAGACTCTGTGTGTGTGTGTGTGTGTGTGTGTGTGTGTGTGTGTGTGTGTGTGTGTGGAGAGAGAGAGAAGAGGAAACAATAAATAGGAAATTTTTCCCAAGGGGTTGCTATAATTAAAGGAAACATGAATGATTGATAGCTGGAGAGACAGATGAAGTAAAGAGAAGTGTTTTTTGTTTGTTTGTTTAAGATGGGAGAAATAACAGTTTGTTTACATGCTGAAGGTAATAATCTAATAGAGAGAGAAAAACTTATGATGCAGAGAGAGAGCTGCTAGAGCAATGTCCTTGAGTAGGCAGAAAAGAAATGGAATCTAGTATGCATGTAGAGGGAGTGACCTAAACTGTAATAATAGAGAATTCATTCAGAGTAACAAGAAAGAAACAGAGAATATAGGCACAGATATAGGTAAGTGCATAGATGTGACAGTGCGAGCATGTAGAAGTTACCAGATTGTTTCAGTGTTCTCATTCAGATGGCTGAGAGTGAAAATGTGAGAGGAGGTTTTCATATTTGAAGAAAGAGAAGGTATAAGATAGCCTTAAAGAATGTAGTAAAACATGGACCGAGAAAATACAGATTGCTGGCACATTAAGGACTCTGATTTAAATAATGATCCATAATTTAAAGTGAGTCCTGTCATCACAGTTGGATATTTTTCTTCCAGTTTCATTTAGCTGCACAGGTTGAGTTAAAATATAGTGTATTATTACAAAATTTAGGTTATAGTTAGTCTAATAGATCAGGAAGTCATTGCCATTGAAAAAATAGTTTGTTATTCACAGCTCCAAGGAAGAGGGGGCCCACCACACCACAGGGTACTACCCAGAAGTAATGAGGCAGTGTAGACAACTTTAGGATTAGCTACTTTGAATAATTTCAGTGGGTTCTGGAGCACAGGAGCTGCCCCTCTTGGTATGACATTTGGCCATGGGGTGATTAGGACAGGTATAGTGGCACAGAGGGTGAAAGCCCCATAATGGTGTGGATTCTTGATTGTTTGGTTTGCATTTGACAAGTGCATTCCTGGGAGGAGGACTTCTCTTAGGAAAGAGGATGGAAGGCAAGAACAGAGGCTGGAGGCCAAGACAAGGTAACTTAGGCATAGCATCAGGTTTTCCAGAATAGGGCATGTGTTTGACCCATGCATGTAGGTCAGATGTTACAGCATCAGATTTACATACGCTATAAACATGGTTAATATACAGGTATAGGCTCAAAGTAAGAGGATAATTGGAAATAACCACGATTTTGGTTTTGCCAGCAAGTATGCTGAAATGAAGGGAAAGGTATGATGAGAATGTAAGTAAAGAATGATTATAATAATTAACTATCAATTAAAGTAACTAATCATAACCTCAAGAGGGAAGAGATGGCATGAGAAAGATGGTACAGGAATAAAGCATGGTAGAATCAAGGGCCTGAAGGTCATAATAGGGTCGAAGGATTGTTGAAGGATTGGAGTTTGAGAGGGTATGCTGGAAAAATAGGAAGTGCTGATTGACCTTACTAAAGAGAAAAGCCACATGTATGACTATGGGAGTAAGTGTCTGAAGTAGCAAGGCAGGTAAAATTATTTATGTGAGAAGATTTCAAGGAGATAAGAGGCCAGGGTATTTGAAGGATTACCTTCATGGACATTGAAATGCTCAAGAATTATGCCAGAAGTAGCTATCAGAGATAGAGCCAGTGACTTAGGATATGAAGTCTTCAGAGGATGATAGAAGAGAAAAGTAAATGCCATAAGAAAGTAGAGTACATGTGGTCATTGAAACCATGGAATTTACTCAGGGATAGTGTATATAGTGAGAAATCACATAACTAAGATTTGAGCCTAAACATAATCTAAAAGGGGAGCTCAAAGGAAAAGGGAATGGGAGGACCAGATTTTGTAAGGATAGTAGGGCAAAATGTTAAGAAGGAAGAGAATGAGAGAGTTGAAGGTAATGGCAAAAGAGTGATTCAATTGATAAATTGTGGATTCAAGATTAATAGAGAAAAGAGAAATCTAAAATGTTCTGATTATTTGGTAGAAATGGAAAGGTCAGGAAATTAGAGGTCTCAAGGAGGTTGAAGAATAGGCTAAGGTATGAGAGAAACGAATCTGAGAAGTCAATTTTAAGAAGGAATGGTCAGCTGAAGAAGAAACAGTGAAGCTAGATTGTAGTTACAGAGCAAAAAGAGGAGTCATGTAGTAGGCAGTATTACTGACTAACATTTTAAGAAGTTGGACTGTGAAAGGAAGGAGAGATATAGTAATAGGTAGAGGAAGACATAGTTAAAGGAAGGATTTTTAAGTTGAGGAGATGATTGGGGCATAATTTTGTGCTCACAGGGAAAAGACAGAAAAAAATAAGATAGGAGACGTGGAATTATGGATGGAGAAGTGTCCCTGAGACACCAGTGACAGGTTTCAGAGTTCACATAAAAGGTTAGTCTTAGATAAGAATGGCAACTCTTACTGAGAAAGGAAAAAAAGAGGTAAGTGAGTTTGTGGGAGGTGGGAGAAGAATTTAAAGGAGGTGGCAAAATAATTTGAAGGAGTTTTTACATGATTGTTACTTTTTTTTTTAGAGATGTTAGGGGTTAAGTTCTTATAGACAGAAGGAGAATAGGGTAGGATACTTAAATGTAAATTGAAATAGTGCACAAATGGAATTCATTCACTCATATATTTTTAAAATATTAAAATGTCCCATGGTATACTAGGCATTGTGCTGGGTGCTAGGGATATAGCAGTGAACAAGACTAAGTTCCTGCCCTAAACATGCTTACATTCTCTAGAGGGGTGAACAACAAAATGTCAAGTAACGATAAATGCTATGAAGAAAAATAAAATATGAAAACTGGATTGATCGTTATTTAAACATATTTATTCTTGTCTGATTTTTTATGATTTAAAAAGTAAATGTATTATTTAAAATGTTTTCTTTGGCAGCATATTTCTTTTTTATAATGTCAGGGAGGATCATCCCCATTTTATAGAAATCCATATTACAGAGTACTAGAAGGGATAAAATGATAACGTAAGTCCTTGTCTTAAGGAATTGACAGGGTAAATCCAAAAGTGAAAAAATATTTTTTCATGGATATAAATATTTTGATTGTAACTTCTCTTCTTATTAAAAAGGGCACGGTGGCTCATGCCTATAATCCTAGCACTTTGGGAGGCTGAGGCGGGCAGATCACGAGACCAGGAGTTTGAGACCAGCCTGGCAAACATGGTGAAACCCCATCTTTACTAAAAATACAAAAATTAGCCAGGCATGGTGCTACATGCCTGTAGTCCCAGCTACTTGGGAGGCTAAGGCAGAAGAATCACTTGAACCCAGGAGGTGGAGGTTGCATTGAGCCGAGATCACGCCACTGCACTCCAGCCAGGGTGACAGAGCGAGACTCTGTCTCAAAAAAAAAAGAGAAAAGAAAAGTAGTATATAATTCAGGAAGGAACACACTATTCTTTCTCAGGCTTTGTTAATCATTTTTAAATCTGCCTATGTAACTGCACTACACACTCATGTGTGCTTACTATGTGCCAGGAACTTCCTAACCACAATACAAAAATTAATTTTTTTAATCCTCATAATAACCTATAAGTTAAGTACTATTATTATCCTCATTTTGCAGGCAAAGAAACTAAGACCCAGAGAAGTCAGCATGGACTTAGGATCTGACTACCTGGGTTCAAATCTCAACCATTGTAGGAATGTTTCCCCTTAAAGCCTCTGTGACTTTATATAAAATAACATTAATAGCAACCTCTTGGAATTGTGAGGAGAAAGTGATGTAATATGTGCCAACTCTTTAGAACTATGTTTATACATAATAAGATTTCAAGTAGCTATCATTATTTCTTGTTATATGTTTAGATTGTTCACATGTTTTTAAATGAAAGTCTGCTTTTTATTGTTGGTTGATTTTTCTTTTCAATCTTGAATCCTTTGCATTATATTTTAATTTCCTTATACAGGAACATTGCCACACAACCAAAGAAGTCTATTAGCTTTTTTGCTACAATGAAAGCAACTTCAGGGAAAGGATATACTGGTGCAAATCAAAGCAGAATGGCTGTGTCCAAAACCGTGCTTATTCCACCTGAATTGAAAACTGCAGACAAAACAAATCTCAGTATAAAGACAATGCAGGTAATATTCTTAGAATTCTGAGTTTCTCTGAAAATGGCACCATGAAAAACTCAATTGAAATGTTAAAGATAGAAAATATGCTGCTTTCAGATAATCACTCACTTGTAATTTTGAAACAGATTTTGTTAATTTCTACCACATATTATTCCATACAACATAATACTGACACTTGGCTCTATAACTAGTTATTGATAAGAAGAATATTAGAGTGGAATGAGAAAAGTCTATTCATGACCTTAAGAACTATTTGCTTATGGTATTAATTATATATGTTACAATATCTTTCATTGTTGTCAGCAATATAGTCTTGAAAATATAAAATTATTTGTCATAAAGTCAGTTATTGTGCCTCATTAGAAGATTTATAATTAAGAATTAACTCTTTTAAACTTTTAATCAAATGATAACATATATACAGAAAAGCATATAATATATAACTTTGAATGGGTTCAGCATTTGTTTAGATGGGACATTAAAAGAAGAGTCCATAAAAGATAAAATTTGTAAGTTGGACTTCATCAAAATTAAAACTTTTTCTCTGTCAAAGACATTGATAACAGAATACAAAGAAATGTGATATACTGGGGAAAATTATTTACAAAGCATATTTTGATAAAGTACTTATAACTAAAATGTATAAACAACCTTCAAAGCAATATTAAGACAACCCAATTTTTAAAAATTAGCAAAATGTTTGAGCTAACACTTCACCAGAATAGATAAACAGATAGCATGGGAGCACATGAAAAGATGATCAGTATTAATTAAAAACCATACAACACTGCTACGTAGCTATTAGAATGGCTAAAATTAAAAGACTGATCATATCAAGTATTGACAAGTATGTGGAGGAACTAAAACTCTCACATGGCTGGTAGACATGGAAAATAGAAAACAATTATTCGTCAACTTATTAAGTGTTAACATATACCTACTATATCATCCAGCTAGTCCATGTCTAGGTATTTACCAAGAGAAAAGAAAGTATATGTTTGTATAAACACTACTACATGAATGTTTATAGTACCTTTATATATAATGGTGGAAAACTAAACCCTCATTTTATTAAACAAATATGATATATTTGCACATATGTATTTCACTTATGTGTATATATATACATATACATATATATGAATACACGCATATAAATATATATGCATGTGTATACAAATAAAGTATATTTCATTTATTTATATATATAAAAAATTATTTTCTCCAATGGCGAAAATATTTCTTATACATGTATATTTTCTCCAATGGTGAAAGACTGAAAGCATCTCTCCTAAGGTCCAAGAACAAAAGAAGGATGCCTGCTTTTACCACTTCTCTTCAACATAGTAGTGGCAGTCCTAGCCAGGGCAATTGGGCAAGAAAAAGAAATAAAAGGCATCCAGGTGGGCATGGTGGCTCACGCCTTTAATCCCAGCACTTTGGGAGGCCAAGGCGGGCGGATCACTTGAGATCAGGAGTTTGAGACCCTCCTGGCCAACATGGTGAAACCCTGTCTCTACTAAAAATACAAAAAAATCAGCCACCCGTCATGGCAGGTGCCTGTAATCCCAGCTACTTGGGAGGCTGAGGCAGGAGAATCACTTGAAACTGGCAGGCAGAGGTTGCAGTGAGCAGAGATAGCACCACACTCTGTCTCAAATTAAATAAATAAAAGGCACCCAAATCGGAAAGGAAGAAGTAAAGTTCTCTCTGATGTGATCTTATGTATAGAAAACTGTAAAAATTACACAGACACACACACAACTAAAAAATGAATTCTGCAAAGTTGCAGGATAGAAAATCAACAACACAAATTAGTTGCATTCCTAACAATGAATTTCCAAAAAGGAAATTAAGAAAAAGATTGCATTTACAATAGCATCAACAATAATAAAATACTTAGGGATAAATTTAACCAAGAGGCCAAAGATTTGTATACTGAAAACTACAAAACACAAAAGAAAGGAAAGAATACACCAGTAAACAGAAAAAACATTTCTTGTTCGTAGATTGGAAGGCATAACAGTGTTAGGATGTCAATACTACCTAAGTGACTTACAGATTCAATACATTCCCTACCAAAATCCCAGTGATATTTTTTCAGAAGTAGAAAAACCTATCCTAAAACGTACATGAAATATCAAGAGATGCAAATAGCCCAAACAATCTTGAATAAGAAGAACAAAGTTGGAAGTCTCATACTTCCTGATTTTAAAACTTATTACAAATCTGTAGTAATCAAAACAGGGTGGTAGTAGAATAAAGACAAACATACAGTATAGACCAATGGAATGGAATGACCCAGAAATAAAATTTCACATATATGGTCAAATGGTTTTGACAAAGAAGCCAAGACTGTACAATGGAAAAAAGACAGTTTTGTCAACAAATCTTGTTGGGACAACTGGATATCTGCATGAAAAAGAATGAAGTTGGATCCTTACCTTATACCATCTACAAAAATAAACTCAGAATGGATCAAAGACCCCAAATAAGAGCTAACTCTATAAAACTCCTAGTGGAAAACAGGGAAAAGAAATTATTTGTCAACAATTTCTTGCATATGACACCAAAAGCATATGCAGCTAAAGAAAAAATATATATATTGGGCTACATTAAAATTAGAAACTTCTGTCTATCAAAAGACGTTAACAGAGTGAAAAAACCCACAGGATGGTAGAAAATATTTGCAAATTATATATTTGATTAGGTGCTAATAACCAGAATATGTAAATAACTACAAATTAACAACAAAGAAACAGCCCAATTAAAAGAATGGGCAAAGAACTCGATTAGATATTTTTACAAAGAAGATGCACAAATAACCAACAAACACAGGAAAAGATACTCAGCATCACTAAGCATTAGGAAATGCAAATCAAAATCACAGTAAGACACTACTTCATACCCATTATGACGGCTACTATTAAAATAAGTGTTGGTAAGACATGGAGAAATTGAAACCCTTGCATACTGTTGGTGGATTGTGAAATGGTGTGGCCACTGTGAAAAATGGTATTGTAGGGCCAGGCATGGTGGCTCACACCTGTAATCTCAGCACTTTGAGAAGCTGAGGCAGGAAGATTACTTGATGCCAGGCTCAGCACTTCGGGAGGCTGAGGCAGGAGGATTGCTTGAGGTCAGGAGTTTGAGGCCAGCCTGAACAACATAGCAAGACCCCATCTCTATAAGAAGATGAAAAAATAAATTAGCTAGGTGTGGTGGCAAGAGCCTGTAGTCACAGATGCTCAGGAGAATCACTTGAACCCAGAATTTCAAGACTACAGTGAGCTATGATCGTGCTACTGCACTCTAGCCTGAATGACAGAGCTATATCCTGTCTCAAAAGAAAAAAGGAAAGAAAAACAGCATTGTGGTTCCTCCAAACCTTAAAAGTAGAATTACTATATGATTCAGGAAGGAGTATATATCAAGACTTAAAAGCAGAGTTTCAAACAGATATTTGTACAACCATCTTCGTATCAGCATTATGCACAATAGCTAAAAGGTGAAAGCAACTAAAGTCCTCATCAACAAATGACTGGATACACAAAATGTGGTATATACACACAATGAAATATTCAACCTTAAAATGTAATGAAACATCATTAATGAAATTACAATCTACATTAGAAAAATATTTACTAATAGAAATAATGTACTATTGTGATAGTGATATGTAAATAATCAATAAAAGAAATTAAAAGGAAAATCAGAAAATACTCCGAGATGATAGATAATCAAGACACAACATACCAAAGCTTATGGGATACAGCTAAAGCACTGCTTAGAGGGAAATTTATAGATATACATTTGTATTGGAAAGAAGAAAGATCTCAAATAACTTACCCTTCCAACTGAAGAAACTGGAAAAAAAAAAAAAAGAGTGAATAACACAAAATAACATGAAATAAGCAGAAGGAAGGAAATAAAAAATATTTGGGTGGACATTAATGAAATCTTGAATAGAAAAACAATAGAGAAAATCAATGAAATCGAAAGCTAGTTCTTTAAAAAGATCAACAAAATTGACAGAAAAGACATTTTTTAAAAATCCAGCATCTTTTCATGACATAAACATGCAACAAACTAGGAATAGAAGGGAATTTCCTCAATCTGATAAAGGATTTGCAAAAACCCCACAGCTTACATTATATTTAATCACACTTAATCTCCTTATGATCAGGAACAAGACAAGTCCTTGCATTGCTATTCAGCATTATCGTGGAGGTTCTAGGCATGGAAATTAGACAAGAAAAGGAAAAGGCATCCAGGTTGGAAAGTAAGAGGTAAAAACATCTCTATTTGTAGATGACATGATGTTATATATACAGACTCATAAGGAATTTCACTAAAAAACGATAAGGACTTGCAAATGAGTTTTGTAAGGTTGCCGGATACATGATCAATATACAAATAAATTGTATTTCTAGACGTGTGCATAGAACCATTTGAAAATTAAGAATAATTTATTTCTCAATAGCATCAAAAACAGTAAAATACTTACGAATAAATGTAATAGAAGAAGTGCAAAATGTATGCTCTGAAAACTGTAAAACATTATTGAAAGAAATTAAATAAGATCTAATTAAATGGGAAAGTATCCCATGGTCATGATCAAAAGACCTACTATTGTTAAGATTGTTATACTCCCCAAACTGATCTGTAAACTTAACACAATTGTTATCAGAATTCCAACTGACTTTTTTCTACAAACTGACAACTGATTCTAAAATTCATATGGGGCCAGGAGCAGTGGCTCATGCCTGTAATCCCAGCACTTTGGGAAGCCAAGGTGGGTGGATGACCTGAGACCAGGAGTTCGAGACCACCCTGAACAACATGGTGAAACCCCATCTCTACTAAAAATACCAAGTTAGCCGGGTGTGGTGGCGCATGCCTGTAATCCCAGGTACTCGGGAGGCAGAGGCAGGAGAATTGCTTGAACTTGGGAGGCAGAGACAGTAGAATCGCTTAAACTTGGGAGGCAGAAGTTGCAGTGAGCCAAGATTGCACCATTGCACTCCAGCCTGGGCAACAAGAGCAAAACTGTCTCAAAAATAAAATAAAATAAAATCCATATGGGATCACAGGGGACCCAGCAGAGCCAAAATCATCCTGAAAAAGAACAAAGTAGGACGATTCACACTTCGCTGTTTCAAAATTTACGAAGCAATAGTAATCAAAATAATTTGTTGTTGGCACAAAGATAGATACGTAGATCAATGGGATACAATTGAGAGTTCAGAAATAAACCCATTTACCTAAAGTCAACTGATTTTTTATGAGTGCCGAGATCATTCACTGGGGAAAGGATATTCTGTTGAACAAATTGTGCCAGGATAACTGGATTGACACCTGGAAAAGAATGAACTTAGACCCTTACCTCATATTTTCAAGCTAATTCAAAGAGCTAAAACTGTAACACTCTTAGAAGAAAACATAGGGGTAAATTTTTATGACCTTGGATTTGGCATAGGCTTCTTATATGTGACACTCAAAGCATACGTAACAAAAGAAAAAGTAGACAAATTTGACCTTACGAAAATTTTTAAATGTTTGTATCAAAAACATATACAGAGTGAAAAGATAACCCACAGAAATAGAAAATACTTGTGAAACATGTATCTGATAAGAGCTTGTATCATATATAAAGAACTCTTATAATTCATTAATAAAGACAAATAATTGAATATTGATCATACAATCTGAATGTTCGTTTCTTAAGAAAATACATACAAATGATCAAAAAACATATGAAAATATGGTGGACATAGTTAGAGAAATCGAAATCAAGCCCACAATGATATATTCACTTTATACCCACTAAGATGGCTAGAATCAAAGAGTAACATAACAAGTGTTAGAAGTGAAGAAAGCAGAACTCTCATACACTGCTTGTGGGAATATAAATTGGCCATGTTGTAAAATAGTTTGGAAGTTCCTCAAGAGGTTAAACAGTGTTACCATATGAACCAGCAATCCTCCTCCTAGGTATATACACCCAAGAGAAATAAAATATATTTCTACACAAAAAGGTATACACAAATGTTTCTAGTAGCATTATTCGTAGTAGACAAAAGGTGGAAACAACTCAAATGTCTGTCAATGGAAAAGTGGCTAAAGAAAATGTTGTATAGCCATACAATAGAATATTATTCAACCATAAAAAGGAATGAAGCACTGATGCATGAATCTTGAAAATATGCTAAGTGAGACAAGCCAGTCACAAAATACTGCACAGTATATGATTCCATTCACTATCAAACTCCCAAATAGGGAAGTCTATAGAGACATGAAGATACTCGTGGTGGCCTGGGGCTGGGAGCAGAGGTGTTAGGGGACTATCTTAATATGTTTTCTGTTGTTATGATGTAACTGAATGCTCAATACTGGGTAATTTATAAAGCAAAGAAATGTATTTCTGACATTTCTCAAGGCTGAGAAGTCCAGGGTCAAGTGGACACATCTGGTGAGGATCTCCTTGCTAGTGGAGGACTCTCTGCAGGGTCCTGGGGTAGAGCAGGATATTACATGGTGAGGAGTGCTCACAAGAGATGGAGAAACTGGCTTTTATAACAGACCCCTCTCATGATAACTAATCCACTCCCTTGGTAACCTACTGACCCATTCATCCATGAATGGATTAATCCCTTGATCCAGTCACCTCCCAAAAGTCCCACCTCTCAATACTATTGCATTAAGGAATAGTTTCCAGCATAACTTAGAGACACATTTAAACCATAACTTTCTGCCTTTGGCCTCCAAATTCACATCCTTCTCACATGTAAAACACATTAATTCCATCCCAATAGCCCCAATGCCTTAAATCATTCCAACATCAACTCAAAAGCCCAGAGTCTTACCTGTGAGCCTGTGAAATCAAAACAAGCTATTTACTTCCAAGATACAATGGTTGGACAGACATGGGGTATACATTCCCATTCTGAAAGGGAGAATAGGCCAGAAGTCATAGGTCCCAAAAAAGTCTGAACTCAGCAGAGCAAACATTAAACCTTAAAGCTGGAGAATAATATCTTTTGACTCCATGTACTGCCTTCTGGACACACTGGTGCAGGGATTGGGCCCCCAAGGCCTTGGGCATCCCTGACTCTATGACTTTGCTGGGGTCAGTCTACACTACAGCTTTCCCAGGCTGGCTTTGCAGGCTGATAGCTCTGCAGTTCTGGGGTCCTGTGGCAATCCTGCTCCCATGTCTCCACTAGGCATTACCCTTTAGGGGCTTTCTGCAGTGGTTTTGCCCCTGTGATAATCTCTGCATAGACTCCCAGGCCATCTGATACATCCATTGGAATTAAGATGGATCTTAATTCCTCCACAGCTTTTGCTTTCTGTAAGCCTGCAGAATTAATGCCATGTGGATGCTGCCAAGGCTTATGATTCACATCTTCTGGAGTAGTGGGTATAGCCCCAATGGGGGTCACTTGTGCCACAGCTGGGGTGGCTGACTCCTTGCCAAAATTTGGGGACCCTTGCAAGGTAGTCCTGGGTAGTGAGCTCTTGAAGGGCACTCAGGGCCTGTCCCCTGAAACCATTCTGCCCTCCTAGATCTCTGGGCCTGTGTTGGGATGAGCCACCTAGAAAATCGTTGAAACACTTTTGGAGTCTTCTTCCACTGTCTTAATGATTCCTTCCATCTGTACTAAACTCCTTTGCAAATGGTCTCTGGGCCACACCCTTGGTTCATTCTTTACATGGCCAGGCTAAGACTTTTCCAAATCTTTCTGCTTTGCTTCCCTTTTGATTATAATTTTTTTTTTTTAATCTCATCCCTTTGTTCTCAAATCTCACTGTAAGTAAGCAAAAGCAACCATGCAGCATCTTGAACACTTTGCTTAGATATTAATATTTCTTTTGCCAGGTATCCTAGTTTGTCATGCTGAAATTTTGGCTTCCATAAATTCTGCCAAGTTCTTTACTACTTTATAACAAAGACAGCGTTTATTCCAGTTTCTAATAAGAATTTCTCATTTCTGTCTGAGACCCCATCAGAAGTCTTTACTGTTCCTAATTCTACCAGTATTCTGTTCACAACCACTGAAGCAATTAAAAAGATTCAGACTTTCTTTAGTCTGCTCTTCTGAGCCCTCACCAGAATCACCCTTAATGCTGTTTATGGCAATGCAGCCTTTTTCTAGACTGCTTCTCCAAGTTCTTCTAACCTCTATCCATTACTCAGTTCCAAAGCCACTTCTACATTTTCAGGTGTTTGTTATTAGTCCCACTTCTTGGTATTAATTTTTTTAGTTTGTTTTCTGTTTCTGTAAATGAATACCTGATACTGGGTACTTTATAAACAAAAGAATATTGTTTCTTATAGTTCTGGAGGCTAGGATGTCCAGGGTCAAGGAACCACATCTGGTTAGGGCCTTGTTGCTAGTGGGGACTCTGCAGAGAGCTAAGGTGGTGCAGGGTATCGCATGGTGAGGGGAGTTTATGAGAGAGGGAAACTGGCCTTCGTAACAGACTTCTCTTGTGATAACTAAACCACTCCCTTGATAACCCATTTATCCATTAATCCATGAATGGATTAATCCATTTGTGAGGACAACCTTTCATTACACAGTCACCTCCCAAAGTCGAAGCTCTCAACACTGCTGCATTGGGACCACATTTCCAACACATGAACTTTTGGTGCACACACTTAAACCATAGCAGGGATCATAATGGACACAGAGTATTTTCTTGAAGTGTAAAAAGTTTCCAAAATTAATTTTAGTGCACATATATGTGAATATATTTAAAACTATTGAATTGTACATATTAAAAGCAATTTAAAAAGCAAATTAATGCATATTATGTTATCATATTCCAATTTTGAATTTTGAAAATTTAAGTAAAATATAAAAAACCTTTTAAAAAATTACACTTTAGCAAAGCAGACAAACAAAAATTGAAAACTGGAAACTATTAAAGAAATTTATGTGAGTGATTTAAAAACCTTCCTTCAAAGATAATTCCAGGCCGGGCGCGGTGACTCACACCTGTAATCCCAGCACTTTGGGAGGCCGAGACGGGCGGATCACGAGGTCAGGAGATCAAGACCATCCTGGCTAACACTGTCTCTACTAAAATACAAAAAAAATAAATAAACTAGCTGGGCGTGGTGGCAGGCGCCTGTAGTCCCAGCTACTCGGAAGGCTGAGGCAGAAGAATGGCGTCAACCCGGGAGGCGGAGCTTGCAATGAGCCGAGATTGTGCCACTGCACTCCAACCTGGGCGACAGAGCGAGACTCCGTCTCAAAAAAAAAAAAAAAAAAAGATAATTCCAGATTCAGATGACTTCAATTGTGGTATGTGTCAAACACACATAGATGAAAACAGAACACTGAAAGTGGGTATATTCCAGAACTCATTTTATGAGGCTAGCATTACCTTGATATTAAAACCTGAATACAGTATGAGAAACAAATATTATATTCCAATTTCATTTGCAAGCATAGAGAAATCCTCAATAAAATATTATTCAATAAAGTTCAGTAACAACAACAACAAAAAAATGCCTAATACGTCATAAGGAAGCTTGGTCTGTGTCAAGAAATCAAGATTGGTTTAACATTTAAAAACCCTTAGTGTAATTTACCACATTAACAGCTTAATGTGGTAAAAAAGCATGTGATCATTTCAATATAGACAAAGTATCTGATAACATTTAATATTCATGATTTTAAAAATTCTTACGAAACTGAGAATCACAAGGAACTTTAAAAATCTTATTTAGGCTACCTATAAAATCCTACAGTAGTGATCATATCAAATGGTGAAGCATTTCAAAAAAGAGCCCCCTTTAATCCAACATTCTTGGAAGTCAGTTCAAATTGGTGAGAAAATGAAATGGGATGTATAAGAATTGGAAAGGAAGAAAGAAAACATTGAATATTTGTGGATTGAATATTTACTAGCAACAAATAGTTCAACAATTAGATTTTTTTTATTTGAAAAAAAAATTTTTTAGAGATGAGTCTTGCTCTGATCGTGCAGACTGAAAGTGTGGTGGCACAATCATAGCTCACTATATCCTCAAATTCCTGGGCTTGAGCAATCCTCTTGCCTTAACCTCCCATGTGGCATGGGCTACAGGTGTGTGCCACCATTCCCAGCTAATTTTCTCAAATTTTTGGTAAAGACGAGATTCTGCTGTGTTGTCCAGGCTGGTCTCGAACTCCCAGCCTCAAGCAGTCCTTCTGCCTTGACCTCCCAGAGCGCTGGGATTACAGGGATTGAGCCATTGTGCCCATCCAGAAATTAGACATTTTAAAATGATACAATTTATAATAGCACTAAGATTTATTAAGCACTTGTGGAAAAATATAACAAAAGATGCATATACCAATATTTCTAAACCATAGAAGTTTATTGGAAGACATTAAAGAGGACCAAAACAAAAGGAGATATAGACATCTGTGCATAGAAAACAATATTTTAAGATCAATTATCCTAAATTTTGATTTATAGATTCTTTGCAATTTTAATCAAAATCTCAAGTTTTAAAGTTTTTTTTTTTTCCAGAAACTTTTCAAGATAATTCTAAAATTTATATGGAAATGCTAGAGGCTAAAAATAGCCAAGATACTTGCATAAAAACTCAGTGGAAGCACTTGCTTTCCTAGATACCAGGCTTAATAAAACACATAATATTAGCAAATTAGAGAGCCTTCGCATGACCTGAATACATATAAACACTTATTTTATAATAAATGTGAACTGCAGAGTAATGGGGAAAGGATAGGATTTTCAAAAACTCTTGTTGAGACAATTGGGTGTTCTTATGAAACAAAAATATATTGGCTTTCTTTCTTATCCTATATATAAAATTAATTGTGGGTATATTATATACTTAAATATGAAAAGCAACATATAGGACTTCAGGGCTGGATATGTTTTTTTAAAGTAGACATCTAAAGCACAACCCATAATGGAAAACATGATACATTTGACTACGTTAAAAAAGCTCATATTCATCAAATATACCATAAAGAAAATGAAGCCACAGAGTGAAAGAAGACATTCGCAGCTCATACAACTGAAAGGACTCATCCGTTACCAATAATAAAAAAGTCTCAATACAATGTGTGCAAAGGACTTGAATAGGAAATTCTCCCCCTCCAAACGGAAATCAAAATGGGAATAAATATATAAAAGGAGTTCGACTGTATCAATATCACTGTTTTCTGCCTCCACATTTTGTCTCACTGGAAGGTTTTTTTGGGGCAGTAATATGCATAGAGCTGTCATCTCTTTTAACAATGTCGTCTTCTAGAGTACCCACTGAAGGACCTGATCGAGGCTGTTTTACAGTTAACTATTTTTTTTTAATAAATGAAAGGAGTACACTCTAAAATAATAAAAAGTTTAGTAAGCACATAAACCAGAAGCATAATTTATTATTATCAAATATTTACTATGCATAATTGTATTGCTATACTTTTATATGACTGGCAGTGCAGTAGGTTTGTTTATATGAGCATCACTTACAGATTCGTGAGTAATGTGTTGTGCTATGACATTATGATGACTGTGATGTCACTAGGTGATACAGTTCTGTTATAATGTTATGGTACCACTGTCATATATGTGATCCATTGTTGACTGAATCATTTTGTGGTGCAGAACTATAAACCAAAAGCATATAATAACTAGGGAAATGCCTATTAATGAAATGTTAAGTGAAAAATAGTGAGTTTTCTTTAAAACGTGTACATAACAATTTACATGCACCAAAATATTAACAATCTGGATGAATTATCTTTCCACCTTTCTGATTTTCCAAAAGTTAATATATATTAATTATATGTAGATAAAACACAAATAATATTTTAAGAAAGTTTTTGCATAGTTAAGAAACTTTCTAAGCATGACATTTTAAAGCATCCAATTTTTCATGTTTATCCTATTGTAGGAACATTATGCTTATCTTTTTTCTACCATATTTGTTTCTATTTTCTAGCAGTTGTTGTTTAGAAGCCCTGTCTTTTTTAGTTACTTCATTTTAAATAACCATTTTTAACAGGTGTTTGACATAAATGGAACTGATGTTACTCCTCGACCTCTTTACCATCCAGATCCACTTACTGGTACAGCAAAGCCAAATAAACTCTTGACATCACAAGAAGGATCACTTGGACCAGAATTTATATCTTCCCATAGCCTTTATCAGAATACAATAAATCCTAGTATGTTAGGGCAGTTTACAAGGTAGAGTATACTATTATATAGTTCCTTTTTTCTATCATATATATTGCCTTTCCATTTAAATTGCACATATGTATCTTAGATATCAGTTGTCTCCAGTCTCCCAATCTTTCTCTCTCTTTCTTTCTTTCTCTTTCTTTCTTTCTTTTTCTTTCTTTCTTTCTTTCTTTCTTTCTTTCTTTCTTTCTTTCTTTCTTTCTTTTTCTTTCTTTCTCTCTCTCTCTCTTTCTTTCTTTCTCTTTCTTTCTCTTTCTTTCTTTTCTTTTCTTTCCCTTCCTTCCTTCCTTCTTCCTTTCCTTTCTTTCCTTTTCCTTTTCCTTTTCTTTCCTTTTTTTTTTTTTTGACAAGTTTCACTCTTGTTACCCAAGCTGGAGTACAGTGGTGCCATCTGGGCTCACTGGAACCTCCACCTCCTGGGTTCAAGCTATTCTCCTGCCTCAGCCTCCTGAGTAGCTGGGATTACAGGTGTCCCCCCACCATGCCTGGCTAATTTTTTGTATTTTTAATAGAGACGGGGTGTCAGCATGTTAACCAGACTGGTCTCGAACTCCTGACCTCAGGTGATCCACCCGCCTAGGCCTCCCCAAATGCTGGGATTACAGGCATGAGCCACCAAAGTTTTAATTATCATCCTAATGTTCCATCTCTACATTCCTCTCATGTTTTAAATTAAATGCAGAGTTCTTAATGTCTTAAGAGTTCCCATATACTCACAACAAAACATTTGTGGAAAATACATGTATTTCACTCAAGACTTCCTGAGCAACCAAAAGATGGGATTAAAATCACATACAATTAATTTCAAATTCCCATTAGACATTTTTCTTCAGGTTTCTTCGGCTTCTTTTGAGCTGCATTTTATGGGAAGAGGTGGCTTCCCTTTTTTCCCCTCCTCTCCCATGCAAATCTCTGTTTTCCTAGAGTTTGATTTCTCTCTTATTTTATAATACACAGCAATTATATGCTTCTCTGGAGCTTGCCTCTGAATTTGCCTACAAAAATACAGCAGTACCTGGTAAAACAAGATATTCCAATAAACTTTACATCTTGTTTTGATGGGCAGTTGAGACTATAAATAGGAACAAAAAAGAAAGTATGTAATACCATGGAGTAGTGTTAAGTTCATATGTTTAAGGAAATTATTTTTGGATTCTTCCATTGATTTCCTTCTGAATACATATATTTTAGTTAAACCTTGAGAAGGCCTTTATAAAATGAAATAAATCACATTTTTAAGATGACATTTGAGTAGTGAACAGAAACCAAGTGAAAAACGAAAGGAAGAGTATTCCAGGCTGAGGCTCTGAAGTTAGAGAGCTCCTAAGATTGAGGAACTAAAAAAAAAAGTAAAGGAAGACTAATAATGAAGATGAATGTGCTGGGTAGGTAGACTGTATTTTGGATTTTTGTACTAAGTGTACTGATAATTCACTGAAGGACTTTAAGCATGTTTAACATGTCTTTCTTCTAAAATACATTTTTGCTGGGTGCGGTGGCTCACGCCTGTAATCACAGCACTTTGGGAGGCCAAGGTGGGCAGAGCACCTGAGGTCAGGAGTTCAAGACCAGACTGGCTAACATGGTGAAAACCCGTCTCTACCAAAAATACAAAAAAAATTAGCTGGACGTGGTGGCACAAGGCTGTAATCCCAGCTATTCAGGAGGCTGAGGCAGGAGGATCACTTGAACTTGGGAGGCAGAGGTTGCAGTGAGCAGAGATTGTGCTATTACACTATAGCCTGGGTGACAGAGCAAGACTCCATTTCAAAAAATAAATAAAGATATAATAAATAAATTTTAAGTAACTTTTTATTTAAGAAATATTAGAAACCGACTCATTTTTGAAAAATTAATGTATCTATTTTACTTACATGATCCTAGTATATTTGATTTCTCCATCTGGTAATGTGTTCTAATTTGTATACTTAGTTTCCCATAAGGACATCTAAATAAATGAGTAATTTTGTTATTCATTATTAAAGGTCAGTTTTAGGAAGCAGTACAGTTTCTAAGTCAAGTGTATCAACAAGTGAATCAATAGCAGAAGACTTGGAAGAACCATCCTATAAACGAGAAAGATTGACTAGTTTCACAGGTAATGAAAATATGCTTGTTTATTTCAGTAACAGTCCATTATTTAGTCAGTATGCTTATTATTGGTTGGATACTTGAGACAAAAGAAATATGATAATGATTTCCAAATGCTGGCTTGTGAAGTCGCATCAAGAGAATTACCAGGGGAATATCTGTTTTTTTAAGTTCCCTGGGTGACTTTTTTGAATCATCATCCTGTGGAACCACTGGTGCTTTGTGTTAAAGCTCAGCTTCTCCTTCCTCCTCCTCCTCCTCCTCCTCTTCTTCTTCTTCTTGTTCTTCTTCTTCCTCCTCCTCCTCCTCTTCCTCTTCTTCTTCTTTCCTCTTCTTCTTCTTCTTCTCCTTCTTCTTCCTCTTCCTCTTTTCCTCTTCTTCCCCTTCTTTTCCTCTTCCTCTCTTCTTCCTCACTTCTTCTTCCTCCTCTTCCTCCTCTTTCTCTTATTCCTCCTCCTCTTCCTCCTCTCCCTCTTCCTCTCTCTTCTCGTCCTCTCCCTCCTTCTCTTCTTCTTCTTCCTCCTCTTCCTCCTCTGCTTCCTTCTCCTCTTCCTCTTCTTCTTTTTCTTCTTTCCCTTTTTTTTTTTTGAGACAGAGTCTTGTTCTGTCACCCAGGCTGGCGTGCAGTGGCACAGTCTCAGCTCACTGCAACCTCTGCCTCCTGGGTTCAAGCAATTCTCTTGTCTGAGCCTCCCAAGTAGCTGGGATTGCAGGTGTCTGCCACCATGCTCAGCTAATTTTTTTGTATTTTTAATAGATACGGGGTTTCATCATGTTGGCCAGGCTGGTTTCAAACTTCTGACCTCAAATGATTTGCCAGCCTCGGCTTCCCAAAGTGCTGGGATTGCAGGTGTGAGCCACTGTGCCTGGCCTCTTCTTTCTTCTTCTTCTCAGGGTCTCACTCTGTCACCCAGACTGGAGCGCAATCTTGGCTCACTGCAACCTCTGCTTCTCAGGCTCTAGTGATCCTCCACCTCAGCCTCCCAAGTACCTGGGAATACAGGCATGCACCACCGTGCCTGGCTAATTTTTTGTAATTATTGTAGAGACAGGTTTTCGCTATGTTAACCAGGCTCGTCTCAAACTCCTGGGCTCAAGTGATCTGCCTGCCTCAGCCTGCCAAAGTACTGAGATTATCAGTGTGAGCCACCAAGCTCAACTTCTAATTGGAGACAAATAATTCTGATACATTTGTGATCAGTTCCATAATGACATATGTGGAATGTCATGGGAACACTTAGAAAGAAGTGATTAAATCCTTTGAGGTAAAATAAAAAAGGCTTCACAGAGAACATTATTGACTTCTGAATTAGGTTTTTAAAGATTATTAGTTACTTGTCCAGAGAAGTAGGGGAAGTCCAATCCAGGCAGAGGGTAAAACATGAGGTGATGGAAAGGATTATGAAAATGAAGATACAAGAATGAGGAAATAATAATGGATGATCAAAAGTGCTGGGAGAAATGGTTACATACTTGAGGGGTACTTGCTTTGCAGTGCAATAAGGATTTTTTTCCTTTAAAATGATAATGAGGGACTGGTGAAGATATAAGGCTGGAAAAATGGTGCTTTATGGACTTTTCTTTTTGATGTTGGGAGATGTAACAGGAATGACTGACAACAAGTAACAGAATACCCAACTAAAAAGAACTTGAACAAATATTTACTTTTCTCACATTAAAAGAAGAGATAGCTTTTGGCTTTGATTTTTTTGGCTTAATTTTGTCAGAATTTGGATTGGCCGTTCTGCTATTCTCTTTCCTAAAGCCTTTCTTCTTTTCTTATGGTCTCAAAATATCTTCTCCAGCTCGCTCTGGGCATATTATCCACATTAAAGACAGAAAGGAGAAGGGAAGTAGCATCATCATATCTATCTCATTTTTCAGGAAGATAAAAAATTTCCCGGAAGCCTTTCCCCTTCCTTTATATTTCTGCTTTCATCTTATTGGCCAGAAGTGTCACATGATCAGCCTTAGCATTAAGAGAGGCTGGAAAATCAAGTATTTAGCTTCCTATTAATTATATTAATAGCCATTTAGCTTTCTATTAATTATATTATTTCTATTAAAAGAAAGAGACAAGGGAAGAGAGATAGGGTTTGGAAAAAAAACCTAACCAATCAGCAATATCTGCTGCAGGAGAGACCCTCATTCTCTCAGTTGGAGGCCAGGAAAACTGGATTATTGTCATTACCTCCCCCAGCTTTCTCTATAGATATTCTTGCCACCTTCCAATCTATTTTTCCAAATTATATTCAGAATGTTTTTTTTTTAGAAACACAACTAATTGCATCCTCTTTTGCTTAGAAACTAACTCTTCAAAAGATTTGCATTGCTCTTAGCATAAAGACTAAATCTTTATGAAACAATTTCTCTTGAAGCCTTTTTTGCTTGTCTACATCAAAAACAAACAAAAACAAGTAACACAAATTTACCTCCAGAAGACCTGAAAAACAATGTATATATTTATATCATCTTGGTCAATTGCTGGTGAATTTTTTTTCTTTTTCTTTTTTATTTTAGACAGAGTCTTGCTCTGTCACCCAGGCTGGAGTTCAGTGGCGTGATCTCGACTCACTGCAACCTCTGCCTCCCGGGTTCAAGTGACTCTTCTGCCTCAGCCTCCCGAATAGCTGGGAATACAGGCACTTACCACCACTTCTGGCTAATTTTTGTATTTTTAGTAGAGACAGGGTTTCACCATATTGCACAGGCTGGTCTTGAACTCCTGGCCTGGTGATCTGCCTGCCTAGGCTTCCCAAAGTGCTGGGATTACAGGCGTGAGCCACCATGCCCGGCCGTTGCTGGTGAATTGTAACTATGAAGTCAGCCTCTAAAATGAGTGACACCTAAACAATTCGACTTCTACCCCCTGGCTTCTTTTTTAGACTAGAACAGTGTTTCCTCACTCTAGAATGCATATTAAAGTCGTCTGGTATGCCTTTAAAAAATTCCCATAGTTGTGTCTCAATTCAGGTCAATTGAATTGCAATATCTGGGACTAGGGTTTAGGCCTAAGCAGTAAGTATGCTGATAAATGTTTTACTAACTACACAGGTGGCAAGGAAATCCTTATTTGCTGCATTTGCCAATTTCCATGTTATAAATCCTCTCATCACAGCAGATTTCAAGCTCCCAACATAAATTTTCTGAATGGGAAGTTACAAACAGATACTTAGTAGCACACCACCATACAGATACAATAGATATTTTAAATAACTGCAGGAGATTAGGTAGTAGTAAATTCTTGTTGTTGTTTTTTGTTTTTTGAGACAAAGTCTCGCTGTCACCCAGCCTGGAGCGCAGTGGTGCGATCTCGGCTCACTACAACCTCTGTTTCCTGGGTTCAGGCCATTCTCCTGCCTCAGACTCCCAAGTAGCTGGGATTACAGGCGCCTGCCACCACACCCAGCTAATTTTTGAATTTTTAGTAGAGACAGGATTTCACGTTTTTGCTAGGCTGGTCTCGAGTGATCTGCCTGCTTTGGCCTCCCAAAGTGCTGGGATTGCAAAGTGTGAGCCACTACTTCCAGAAGGCAGTAGTAAAATTTAATAGCATAATTAGGAAGTGATGATCCTTGAGTAATTATTATCTTTGTTTTTAATATGATTTATTTAATAATAAATTTATATAATGTAATTTTGAGTAATGTCTATGTTTAACAACTGACTCACAAAATTCCTGAAATTAGCCTGTTCTAATATACTTCTAGATAAAAATATATTTAAAATATGTTCGTAACTTCCCCCCTCCCAGACCTACTGAATAAAAAATTCTGGGTGTGGACTACCAGTTTCTGTTCTTGTATGTAGAGAGTTTAGAAGTCATTACTCCCGTCTTATAACAAGAAAAAGTTAGACAAATTGGAAATTAACAGCTTTTCTTGGACTCATCAGAGAACTGTGGTGACAAGGGCAAACTGCCACCTTGAGATCTAGAGACGCAGACAATCCAGAGAAATACAGTTCCCAAGAGTTACTTACCATAAGCTGGAGGAACACATGAATGATTATTTTCATGAATTGCTGGAGGCTGAGTATTTTGCTAGTATAGGAGTGAAAAATTCATGGGGGACCAAAGTCATGGGAAAGAGAGGGCCCACACTTACATGGGCTTTCATTCTAGGAATCCAGTGGATTCTTTCAGTGAGGATCTGAGCTAAGGATCTGAGCTGAAGATAAGCTAGTGGCCCTGGTAGGGGAGGGAAAGAATATCCACATTAAAACACTCCTAGCCTCTTTTTTCTAACAAAGACTTAATCTGGGGATGGGGAGTGGGGGAAATTTGCCAGAGGGTAATTTTGAAACTATAGCCCAGTTAGGGTAAGGGAATTCTACTCTAGCACCAGCCTTTATTTCTTAACTAAGGAGGAAAAATAACAGTGCTTAAGGAATTTGACTGGGAATGTTGCAGCCAGGGAAGGGAGTAGGGGCAGGGATAAGACAACTATACCCTTGAAGGAGGAATAGATATACTTGTGAACACCATGTCTGCAAGACACAGGTTAACTAAAAGTGTGAGAGTCAATCAGATTGTAGACTATTTCCCTTCTCCCCACTTACCACCAGTGAACCTCCAGAGTGACAATACTGGATTACAGATGAAAGAATTGCAAGACATAGGCTTTCTCTAAAGCAATACAGAGAAGCCTGAAAGCCAGGAAGGGAAACAAAAACAAGAAAGGTTTTGATACCTGTAGCTACAACAACATTAAGCACAACCAAACTGCTACCCTGAATACCATCAATTCTTCTGCTGAAGGCCTTATTACCTCAGCACCTGTTACAGGTTACAGCATGTCTGACTTTTAACAAAAAGTCATTAGGAGTGCTAAAGGGCAAGAAAAAAATATTTTGAAGAGATCAAGAAAGCATCAAACCCAGACTGTTATGATAAAAATGTAAAAATTATTGGACAGGGTATTTTAAATAATTATGATTCATATGTTAAGAGATCTGATGGAAAAAGTATGCAATGTGCAAGGTATGTAATGTCAGCAGAGAGTTGAAAATTATATGAAAGACTCAAAATTACATGCTAGATATCAAAAACACAGCAACATGAATGAAGAATATCTTTGATAGCCCCGTTGACTTCACAGGGTTAAGGAAAGAATCAGTTAATTTGAAGATTGGTCAATAAAAACTTCCCAAAAATGCAAAGAGAAAAAAGAATGAAAATAGAACAGCCATCCAAGAACTCTGGGATAATATCAAAAGGTGTAACATATGCACAATTGGAATACCAGAAGAAGAGAGAATGGGATAGAAGAAATGCTTGTAGTAATACTTGTTGAGAACATTCCAAAATTAATGTCAAACACTAAACCACAGATACAAAAAGAATACCAATCAAGATAAATATCAAAGCAAAACAAAAACATAAAACCTAGGAATATTATATTCAAATTACAGACAACAAAAGACAAAGAGAACATCTTGAAGGAAGCCAGTAGGAAAAAACATCTTACCTGTAGCAGAACAAGGATATATTTTTTATTGTTTTCTTTTTTTCTCTTTTATTTTGTACAGACAGGTTTTTGCCATGTTGCCCAGGCTGGTCTTGAACTCCTGGGCTCAAGCGATTCTCCTGCCTCAAGCCTCCCTAAGTGCTGGGATTATTATAGGCATGAGTCATCACACCTGGCTAGAAGAACAAGGATATAAATTACAATTGACTTCTCATCAGAAACCAAATAAACAAGAAAAGAGTGGAACAAAAATCTTTAAAGTGTTGATATTAAAAACTGGCATTCTATAATTCTATATCCAGAAAAATTATTCTTCAAGGGTAAAGGAGAAATGAAGATTTTCCCAGATAAACAAAATTCTGAGGTAATTTATTGCCAGCAGACCAGCTCTGAAAGAAATGTGGAAAGAACTTCAGGCAAAAGAAAAATGACATGGGTCAGAAACTTGGATCTACATAAAGAAAGGATAGATGGCATTCTGTAGACCACATCCTGGGCCATAAAGCATACTTCAACAAACCCAAAAGAATAGAAATTATACAAGGTATGTGCTCAGTTGACAATAGCAATAAGCTAGAAATCATAACAACAAGATAGCTGGACATTTTCCAAACATTTGTAAATTAAACTACAAAAATCTAAATAACCCATGGGCCAAAGAAGTCTCAAGAGAAATTTAAAAACAAATAATTTGAACTCAATGAAAATGAAAATACAACTTATCACAATCTGGGGATGCAGAAAAAGCAATCTTTAGAGGGAAATTTATAACACCAAATGCATATGTTAGAAAAGAAGAGAGATATACAATTAATAACTTAGGTTTCCACTGTCTCTTGAGACAACTGGCTGTTCTCTGCTATCAGGCAGAGCTGCTGACAGGGTACTTTGATGGCTTCTGGTCAATCTGGTCACAGGTTGTATTCCTTGGCTAGGCAATTACGCTGTTTGGTATCTGCAGTTGGGCAGGGTTGCAGCTGGGGTCTGAAGGGGGAACATTTCCAAACTAATTTTACAAGGCCAATATCACCCTGATACCAAAGCCAGACAAAGACATTACAAGAAAAAAATCATGGGCCAATATCCTTGATGAACATGGATACAAAAATCCTCAATAGAATATTAGCAAACTGAATTCCAAAACACATTGGAAAAACTCATCCACCATGATCAAGTGGGATTTGTCCCTGAGATGCAAGCATGGTTCAACATATGCAAATTAATGAATATGATACATCACAATAGAATGAAGGACAAAAACTGTGTGATCATCTCATCAGATACAGAAAAAGAAGGGAGCTCTCATACACTGTTGATGGAAATATAAATTAGTATAGCCATTATGGAAAACTGTAGGTAACTTCCTCATACTAAAAATAGAATTACCATAAGATCCAGCAATCCTGCTTCTGGGTATTTACCCAAAAGATTTGAAATCAATTTCTCTGACTGCATCTCATGTTCATTGCAGCACTATTCACAGTAGCCAAGTTATGGAATCAACCTATGTTCATCAACAGATGAATGAATAAAGGAAATGTGGTATATACACACAGGGGAAAACTATTCAGCCTTAAAAAGAAGGAAATTCTGTCATTTGTGACAACATGGATGTAATGAATTAGAGAACATTATGCTAAGGGAAATAAACCAGACACAGAAAGACAAATACTACATGTTCTCATTTATATGTGGAATCTAAGACAATTGATCTCATAGAGGTGGAATGTAGAATGGTAGTTACAGAGGCTAGAGATTTGGGAGATTGGGGAGATGATGATCAAAGGGTGAAAAATCTTAGAAGTATGTTTTTTTTAAAAAAGTCTATTGCATAATGTGGTAAATATAGTTAATAATAGAATAATAGAATAGTCTATTTTTACAAAATTGCAAAGAGAAATTTCAAACGTTTCTACCACAAAAATGTTGAGTGAGGTGATGGATATGTTAACTAGCTTGATTTAATTATTCTACTTTTAAACCATCACTTCATAACCCATAAATGTACACAATTATAAATTGTCACTTTACAATTTAAAAATTGTATATTCCTGTAAAATACAATATATTTAAAAATATCTTCCTTAAAAAGATATTTAAAAAATTATGTCACAGGCAAAACGAAACTAGGTTTACTTTTTTAAAAAGGAATAAAGTTTGTGCAGATTGGGCCAAGTGTGGTGACTCACACCTGTAATCCCAGCACTTTGGGAAGCCAAGATGGGCAGATCACCTGAGGTCAGGAGTTCAAGACCAGCTGGGCCAACATGGTGAAACCCCGTATATACTAAGAAAACAAAAATTAGCTGGGTGTGGTGGTGCACACCTGTAATCCCAGCTACTTGGGAAGCTGAAGCAGGAGAATCACTTGAACCTGGGAGGTGGAGGTTGCAGTGAACCCAGATCACACCAGTGAACTCCAGCCTGTTGACAAGAGCGAAACTCTGTCTCAAAAAAAAGTTTATACAGATTGGAAGGCAAGAAATAAAACTGTCTATACTTACAGATGACATCATTGTCTATATAGAAAATTCCTAAGAATCTACAAAAAAAAAAAAAAAAAAAAACAAATAAGAAAACTTCCTGGCACCAATAGGCATGTATCCTGCAACACTGCAGGATACAAGGTCAATATATAAAAGCAAACTGCCTTTCTGTTTGCCATCAACGAACTACTAAACTTTGAAATTAAACTACAACAACAAAAAACATTTACAGTAGCATCAGAAAATAAGAAGTATAAATCTAACAAAATATTTACAGAATCTATACACAGAAAGCTTCAAAACAGGGATGAAAAAAGTAAAACAAATAAATGAATTTCATGTGCATGCATTGGAACACTCAGTATTGTAAAGATATCAGTTCTTTGTAATTCGATGTATAGATTCAATCCAATCTTAATCAAAATCCCAGCAATCATTTTGTAGATATCAGCTAATTAAGTCTATAATTTATATTGAAGAGCAGAGGATTTAACAGCCAGCTCAACTCTGGAAAAAAAAAACCAGAGGACTCACATTACCTGATTTCAAGCATAATTATAGAGCTATCATAATCAAGTACACTGATAAATAAAATGGAATACAGAACTCAGAAATATACCCACACTAATATAATTAACTGATTTTTTTACAAAAACACAAAGGCAATTCAATGAAGAAAGAATTTTCAATAAATGTTGATGGAACAATTGAACATCCACATACAAAAAAAAAGTGAGAGAGAGAGCAGAGACACAGACCTTACATCTTACTCAAAAATTAACTCAAAATGGATCATGGGCCTAAATTTAAAATGCAAAAGTATGAAACTTTTTGAAAAACATCAGGAAAAAATCTGTGTGATCTTGGCTTTGGTAATGGAATTTTAGATACACCCAAAGCACAATCCATAAAAGTAGAAATTGGTAGAATTGGACTTTTAAAAAATTTTTGCTTTGTGAAAGACAATGTTAAGTGAATGATAAGACAAATCACAGGCTGGGAAAAAATTGTTTGCAAATCAAATAGATCATAAAGGACTTTTATCCAAAGTACATAAACAATTCATAAATTTCACAATTAAAAAACCCCAACTGTGTTACTCTGTTTTCAAGCTGCTGATAAAGACATACCCAAGACTGGGAAGAAAAAGAGGTTTAATGGACTTACGTTCCACGTGGCTAGAGAGGACTCACAATCATGGTGGAAGGCAAGGATGAGCAAGTCACGTCTCACATAGATGGCAGCATGCAAACAAGAGAGAAGTTGTGCAGGGAAACTCCCATTTTTAAAACCATCAGATCTCTTGAGACTCATTCACTATCACAAGAACAGCACAGGAAAGACCTGCTACCATAAGTCAATCACCTCCCACTGGGTTCCTCTCATGACATGGAATTGTGGGAGTTACCCACCCCCTTAATTCAATCACCTCCCACTGGCTTCTTCCCATGACATGTGGGAATTGTGGGAGTTACAATTCAAGATGAGATTTGGGTGGGGACACAGCCAAACCATATCACCAACCCAGTGAAAAATGAACGAAATGTAGGAACAGACACTTCATCAAAAAAGATATACAGATGGCATATAAGCATATGAAATGATGCTCAGTTTCATATGTCATTAGGAAAATGCAAATTAAATATGAGATACTACTACATATGCATTTAAATGGCTAAAAAACCTGATAATACCAATTGCTGGCAAATATGTGGAGAAATAGGAACTCTCATTCCTTTGCTGGTGGGGATGTACAATGGTAGGTACATCCAGTTTGGAATATAGTTTGGCAATTTCTCATAAAACTAAACATACTCTTACCATATCATCAAGCTGTTGTGTTCCTTGGTATTTACCCAAATGAGGTGAAAATTTATCTTCACACAAAAATTTGCACTCAAATGTTTCTAGCAGCTTAATCATAAATGCAAGACTAGAAGCAATCAAGATGACTTTTAAGTGGTGAATAAACAAACAAGTATATCCATATAATGCAATATTATTTAGCAATAAAAAAATGAGCTATGAATCCATGCAACAAGATTGATGAATCTTAAATACTAATTGCTAAGTTAAATAAACCAGTCTGGAAAGACTATATCCTGTCTGATTCTATTTATATGACAGTCTAGAGAAAGGCAAAACTGTAGAAACAGAAAACAGATCAATCAATGGTTGCTAGGGCCTTGAAGAGAAGAGATAGTTGAATGGGTGAAGCACAAAGAATATTTTTTAAGATGGTAAAACTACTCTGTATAGATACTGTAATGGTGAATACATAGCACCATGCCTTTACTAAAACCCATAGAATATTACTGCACAAAAAGTGAGACTTAAAATTCGGGAATTTTTTTTTAAATCACAGTTAAGAAATAGGAGGATCCTACAATGGAATACAGACTGTAACAAAAGAATCAAACTGCCTTACAAATGTATAATATAACCCCCCAGAAGGAGTGGGAGGAAAGGGTATACACCTAAATAATATTGAAAATGAGTAGAGGCTGTGAGATTAAAGACACAAGGAACTGCAAATAAACACTCTAGTTTGTAGTCATTTCCCATGGGGTATGGGGTTAATAATTCTGAATCATTGTACATGCATACTGGGATTGAACATGTAAGTAATTGGAGGGCAGATGGTAGGAACTCAACATTGTTGGAGTGGGAGATTACAGAAAGCAAGAAAGGAAGCTAGAATTATCCATGTGGTATCGAACAAGTGTCAAAAACATTAATATAAACTCATGTTTAGCTTAATAGAGATATATAGGTGAACACAGATGTATAGATATATATACAAGTTAGTATACATACAAATATTTCTTAGCTCTGTCCACTAAGAAGGCCTAGAAGCAATGACACCCCAGAAGCAGCAGGCACTCTCAGTGCTCAGATTTTGGTTTCTAATTCCATTGTCTAATAAAAGTAACCAGGGCTCTGAAGAAATGCCCGATTCTAGAGCTGAGGCAGGGATAAAAGATGAGCCAGAGAGTAAAGAAGTGCTCAAACAAAACAAAATAGAACAAGTCTCTACAATAAACAAACAACAAAAAGGGGTATTTGAGAGGAACCTAGCAGCCAACCGAAAGAGCTCACAATGGCAAAAGGTAGAACAATTTCAACAACAAAATAAATAGTATAGAATTGGATTATAACCCAAATAATAAAATAAATACCCATGAATTCATAGTAACACAAACAAATATTGAATAAATGAAGAAGAGAGAATAGACAAATCTTTTTATACAAGAA
Source organism: Theropithecus gelada (assembly GCF_003255815.1). Classification (NCBI taxonomy): domain Eukaryota; kingdom Metazoa; phylum Chordata; class Mammalia; order Primates; family Cercopithecidae; genus Theropithecus; species Theropithecus gelada. Next base: position 94,730,202 of record NC_037668.1, on the reverse strand, counting down.
TTCCAAATTATTATATAGATATTTTTCCCTCAAGAAGGTGGATCTTAACTTCCCATTCTATAAGTATGGGATTTGCATGTTGACTTTCTTCTAAACAGTACAATATGCAAAGGAGAGAGGAGGAAAAATCACTTTAAAGCAGAGGATATTGACAGGTGGTAAAGATTAACACCATCAATGATAAGTTAGGTTGTTATCATGTATCTTTGATATGACATGATGAGAATGACACTTTACCTCTGTAGTCTTCCTCCCAGAAACCCATAACACTTGTTTAACATCAGAAAATCACAAACTGAAGGACATTCTACAAAATATGCGACCACTACTCTTCAAAACTCTCAAAGTCATCAAAAACAAGGAAATTCTGAGAAACTGTCACAGTGTAGAGAACCCTAAGGAGGCATGATGACTAAATGTAATGTGGTGTCTTGGATGAGATCCTGGAAGAGAAAAATGACAGTTAAATTTAAGGAAATCAGAATAAAATATGGACTTTATATGATAATAAAATAGCAATATTGTAGTTGTACTAAATGTACCAAAGTAATGTTAACAATAGGGAAAACTGGATATAGGGTATATAGAAACTGTAATTATTCTTACAACTCTTCTGTATCCCTAAAACTATTCTAAAACACAAAGTTTACCAAATGTTTAAAAAAAGTCTAGAGGTAAGCCCAAGCAATTACTGTTAAGCCCTTGGGTGATTCTGATGCATGGTAAAGTTTGAGAACCATTGCTTTACCATAAAACCAAAAGGAGTTTTGTGCTTAGAAAAGTTTGTGGTTTTAATTGCAAGGTAGGGGCCAAACAGCATCTCATGCACAGGTTGTCTCTGGATGCTCTCAGTTAATAAATAACTCACTAATAGATACCTTTGACAAGTGAGGAGAAAGGAGGAAGAATAAACTGCTTTTGTGACTCAATTATACTGTAATTGTATTGGGCCCATTGAAACTAAAGTAGAGGCCAAGGAAGGCTTCATAGGTTGTTCTCTACTGGGGTCTCTGAGAATAGCCAAACAATTGCATCCCTTTTCCCTACTCTGTTCTGAATTAATTGAAAAATATGGTAAGGGTAAATATGATGAATTGGAGCCAAAATATCACATTGTGGATAAAAGTCCCCTGTTAAACCCTCAAATTTGACAGACTTACCCACCCATTCATGAAAGGTTCTAGACCACTTCAGGACTCCCCTAACCCTCTCAAGGGGCTTCATGAGTAAAGGTGTGGAGAGGAGCCATGATTGTCATACTAGGCTAGAGCTCCCTCTTCTGGGAAGAACCATCAGGAGTGTAGATGTTCCCTCCATCATTGGCAGTCAAGAGGAGCCGGCAAAACAGATTGATAGAACTGTGATACTTTTCTAGGTGGAGAGAGAGGTGTACTCAAAATCTGTGGTACAGCCAGTCTAGAGTTAGGGGATCTAACCCATGAAATAGACAGATTCTATGGGTAAAGAGTGTGGTTTGGGGGTAGTTTCTGAATATATATTAAATTCAAGCAACATTTAGGAAATGTGTGATACAGAACTCCAGGCAAAAATCCTACTTGCCATCCCAGGGCTTTGTCTATGAATGGTAGTTCCTCTGCAATCAAGAAGGTTGACTAGACTATTACTTTTCCCAACCATAATAACTGAGATGTTACTATATTAGGTTCTATATGTGTAATATATCTAATATAAGATCATTTATTTTTATAATTAGCATGTCTTTGCCACAATGCTACTTTGAAGTATATATAACTAAATCGCAAAGGAAGATCTGGTGGTCTAACAGTAAGAAACCTCAGAGAATCAAGAGCCTGAAACGCTAGTTTTAAAATTGCTAGTATTCCTGTGTGGACTTTTCACTTAACCTCTGTTTTTTATTTTCTTCATTGACAAAAAGTTTGGACTACATATACCTCAAATTTTGTTCTTGTGGATAACTCATTTACTTCTTTACTTATTTTGTCTTAGTCAGATTTACTTATATAAATAAAATCTTTTACTTATTTTTAAAATGTATTACACAAATAGTAAAAATTAAAGAATATTAAAAAAAGAAGAATCACCCAAAACTAAAGAAGATTTGCAACTTAAAATTTTCTGTTTGCTGACCTTGTTTATCTGCATAATATTTTACATTCTTATTACCATAGTGCAGATCATGTTCTGGTCTGCTCTGTCATTTAACATTTTAGAACATATTTTCAAAAATTTTTATTATTAAATTACTTAGTAGTTAATAGTCATAGATGGGTATACCATAATTTATTTAGCCATTAAAAATGTTCATGATTGGTTTTTGGAATTAATAACTTGTATTTTTTTTTTAGATTATGAGGAAGGTGTTTTTCTCAGCTCTGAACCTTTTAGAGAGAAGACTGAGACATTCTTAAGTTTTCCTAAAGCTGTCCAAGCTTTACCTATCCCAAAGGCTCATGAATGTCTGCTGTATACCCTGTTGTTGGTAGAAAACACTGAACTCTCACTTATATACTTTCTTGTGGCTGTTACCCACATAACCAATTCCAAACTCTCCTGGCTGTGAAACTCAATTCTCAATGGGATTTTCCAAGGACCTTGGATCCAGTTCTGACTGTCCTAAAGGTTTATGGCCAATTATTTTCACTCTATTATTTGCATGGACATTGGTTCCAATCTTACTTCTATAGTCAACCAGGACTAATATAGTAGAGTCTTTACCCCTGGTGAAGATGATTAGAGATGGAATGACATCTAAATTAAAAGACAGCTAATAAGGAGAGCAAATGAAGGATAAAAGTTTGCTAAAGCTACGAATTAGAAGTTAACTTCACGGCTGAAAGAAGTGTTGCTTATTATGCCCCCTAAATATACTTGCCTCCATATTCTTGAGTGGTACCGACAGTCACTAACCCCAGTTCCCAATTAATATTGTGGGATAGTAATAATGGAATACCCTTAGAGTTATGAGTATAGGTATTAGACTGGGGTAGGCTTGTTATGTCAGCAAGGAAGGCTGTTTATGGCCTACAGGATCCAATTTGGCTTCAGAAAGGTTGAATAGACTATATCTCACAACCTGGCCTGTTCCTTGACTATACTGACCACCTGCAATATATTACCCAGTATGGTATTTTGGTGACTAGAAGGAAAAATGCAAATTAGAAATAGCAATTAGTAAATGATTTTAATTAAGTCATGTATTTTAGATTTGCAAGTTATAAGGGCAGCACCTGAAAAAATTGTAACAAAAGAAGACCTGGAGAAGAATATAGAGATAATACTCACAGAGACAGAAACACTGAGATTTTTTGACTTGCCCACAGTCATGGTCTCTGTAGAATCTGAAGAAGCTGAGAAAGTAACGTATGTATGGTTCAGTTGTCTACATTGTTTCTGTAATTCAAATGCTAAGCCAAGGGTTCTTATCCTTGTTTCTGTGAAGGGTTCTTGGGGATTCCAGGATATACACTAGGGGGTTTGGGGGGAAATTGTATATTCCCTACAAAATTATATACAAAGTTATATAAGTGCCATGTGAACTTATATGGAAGGTAAATGTTTATGTTGTATGTAAATTTTTCTAGAGGAAGAGCCCATAGCTTTACCATATTTTTAAATAATTAGGCGAACTTCTAAGCCAAATAACAAAATAGGCTTCCAAGTCTCTATATAGGTTTTAATTATTTTTACTTTTATACATATATAAATCATTTTCAATTTAAAAAGAAAGAACTGACACTTTTATAGTAATAGCCAAAACCACAATTACTTTTGCACTAACCTAATATTTAAAACTTAGGAAGGGAAAATATGGGTAAATAAATGAATTTACTATATTAGAGAAGTTTTCCTTTTCTCTTTATTAATGAATATAAATAGAGTTTGCTTTGGTCTCAAGTATTTTGACAGTCTGTTGTTAGGCAGATACACATTTAAGGACTGTTATGTTTTCATGAAGAATTGACCCCTTTTTCATTTTGTACTATCCCTCTTTATCCCAGATAATTGTTCTTGTTCCACTCTCCTCTGTCTAAAATTAATATAGTTACTATAAGTAGATTATTAATAGTTATTCTGATTATTTTACCTAAAGTATTATTTGAATAGGATTTATAGTACTAAAAACTCCATCAGTAAAATAATTTTAGGGTATTATTCCTTCTCAAAATATAAAATATTATAATATGGTTTGAACTATAAAACATAGTACATATTAGATCATGAATAGCATACCTTTAAAAACTCGTAAGAAGGAAGGGAAAGTTCCTCAGACAAAAAAAAAAAAAAAAAAAATAGGAAAGAGGGAAAAAAGAAAGGGACAGATAATTGCTTTGAAATCAGAAAGGGAGAAATGTTGGGAAGAAATGTTAACATGAACACATGGATCTGGAGACCAGTGATGACTCTTGGGTTCTCCCAACCCTTACATTGAAAGGGCTGAAAGAGAGATTCTTTTGTTAAGCCAAGACTCTCAAAAGGAGCTCAATTATCTCAACTGCTCCTAGGCCAGTAGAGTCAACTCCCTATTGTCAGAAGCAAACACTAATCTCAGGAGGAAAGCATACTACCAGTTTGGCTCCTAAGATTCCCTCAGATCAGCTGGGTGTGGTGGCTCATGCCTATAATCCCAGCACTCTGGGAGGCCAAGGCAGGAGGATGGCTTGAGCCCTGGAGTTCGAGACCAGCCTGCAACATGGCGAGAGCCCCATCTCTACAATTTTTTTTTCTTTTTTGATTAGCCAGGCATGGTGCTACATACTTATAGTCCCAGCTGCTCAGGAGGCTGAGGTAGGAGAATCACTTGACTGATCACAGGAAGTCGTGGCTGCAGTGAGCCGTGTTCACGCCATTGCGTTCCAGCCTGGTCAACCGAGAGAGACCATGTGACCATGTCTGAAAAAAAAGAAGGAAGAAGAAGATGAAGAAGAAGAGGAGGGAGAAGGAGAGGGAGAAGGAGAAGGAGAAGAATTCCCTCAGGTTGAATTTGGTATAAATCCTGAAGGCTATAGATAATTATATTATCAGATATAGAATATAAAATGTGTGAAATGTTTAAACAAATAAATGACAGAGTTAAAACGTGATTAACATTAAGAAACTGTCAGGCCGGGTGCAGTAGCTCACTCCTATAATCCCAGCACTTTGGGAGGCTGAGGCAGGTGGATCACTTGAGGTCAGGACTTTGAGACCAGCCTGGCCAACATGGTGAAACCCTGTCTCTATTAAAAATACAAAAATTAGCTGGGCATGGTGGCGGGCGCCTGTAATCCCAGCTACTCAGGAGGCTGAGGCACGAGAATTGCTTTTCCGGGAGGCGAAGGTTGCAGTGAATGGAGATCACAACACTGCACTCCAGCCTGGGCAACAGGGCAGGACTCTGTCTCAAAATAAATAAACTGTCAGAAATCATGACCTGTATTTGGAAAAATATCTAAAAAGAACTTTAAAGTGGTTTATGTAATTGTTGAAAATATGCAGTAAACTGATTTAAACATTAGACATAATTGAATAGAGATTTAATGAATTAGACAGGATCTGGATAAATTATACAAAATCAAGTTTGGAGATAAAATGGGATATAAAGTGTGAAAACGAAGTTAAAAAATATGTTAACAATAGGCCACACATGGTGGCTCATGCCTGCAATCTCAGCACTTTGGGAGGCCGAGGCAGGCGGATCCCCTGAGGTCAGGTGTTCGAGGCCAACCTGGCCAACATGGTGAAACCCCGTCTCTACAAACAATACAAAAATTAGCCCAGCATGGTGGCACCCACCTGTAATCCCAGCTACTCAGAGACTGAGGCAAGAGAATCGCTTGAACCCGGGAGGCAGAGGTTGCAGTGAGCCAAGATCACGCCACTGCACTGTAGCCTGGGGGACAGAGTGAGACTCTCTCTCTCAAAAAAAAAAAAAAAAAAAAAAAAGTGACAATAAAATAATGGTCTAACATATATGTAATCAGAGGTTCAAAAAGGGCAGAATATAAAGAATGGAGGAGAGATACCATTCAGAGAGTGGGGAAGGATTTTCCCAAACTGTTGAAAGACACCATTCCACAGAAATAGGATTAAATAAAAGTAAATATTCAAAAAGAAATGTTCTCAGTGCATTGTACTGGCATTCCAGAATACCAGATAAAAAGAGAAGATTTTAAAAGTAGAAGGAAGCCAGGCACAATGGCACATACCTGCAGTCCTGGCTACTTGGGAGACTGAAGCCGGAGAATAGCTTAAGCCCAGGAGTCCAAATTCATCCTGGGCAACACAGTGAGACCACATCTCTTATTATTATGTATAAATAAATAAATAGATAAATAAGAGCATTGGAATTTAAAAGTAATTTCATTAAAAAATAAAAAGAGAAAACTATTTTTAAAAAACATGTCACCTACAGAGGAACAATTAAACTGACAGCATTATTAGGGATAAAGTGTACTTCGTAATGATAGAAAGGTATAGTAATCCTGAACTTGAATATTCCTAATAAAATAACATGGGCCAGGCACGGTGGCTCATGCCTGTAATCCCAGCACTTTGGGAAGACGAGGCAGGTGGATCACCTGAGGTCAGGAGTTCCTGACCAGCCTGGTCAACATGGTAAAACCTCGTGTCTACTAAAAATACAAAAATTAGCTGGGTGTGGTGGCTTGTGCCAGTAGTACCAGCTTCTCAGGAGGCTGAGTCAGGAGAATCACTTGAACCTGAGAGGTGGAAGTTGCAGTGAGCTGAGTTTGCGCCACTGCACTCCAGCCGGGGTGACAGAGCAAGACTCCGTCTCAATAAATAAATAAATAAATAAAATAACCTGAAAACATGTGAAGCAAAAATTGGAAATTTGATACATATCCTGTTAAAGTAGGAGATTTAAACACACCTCTCTTAATTGTTGGTAGGTCAACCAGAGAACAAATTAGTATGGATATAGAAAATTTGAATAAAAGCTTAATGGTCAGATACAGACTTCTGCACTCAACAATTAGAGAACACACTCTCTTTCAGCACACATGCAGCATTTATTAAAAATTATCTATTCATAAAGCTACGAAGCAAGGTCTCAAAAATTTCACAATAGAATCATACAAATGAAATTTTCTGGGGACAATGTAATAAAGTTAAAAATTAGTAACATAAATCTCAACTAAAACAGACACATTTACATACACATTTGGAAGTTTAAAAGCACATTTCTAAATTCCTCATGGGTCATCAAAGAAGTAATGGAAAATTTAAAAATATTCAGAACTAAAACCTACATGGAGTTAGTACTAGCATGTTATTGATAGGTACCGAAAGTAATAGGGATGTTGGGAAATAGAGTATAAAAGAGTCCTCTGGAGGTCATTTAGTGCAGTCTTTTCCTAAGGCTTTTTCTGAACTCTCACTTCACTTTTTGGTGCAAGCCACATTAATGAAAGTAATTTTAAGGAAAAGAATAATATAAAGCGATAATTTGTGTGGTGATGATTCTTAATAATGAGTTGGATACATTTTATTTTTTACAGTCAGAGGAACAAGAATTATGAAGTCCTTTGTAGAAATAGATTAGGCAATGACCTATATGTTGAAAGGATGATGCAGACTTTCAATGGAGCACCAAAGAATAAAGATGTTCAGTGTGATAAAATCATAATGGAAGATAAAGGTAATTTGTTTCATTCTGCTTGATAAACTATAATGTTCTAATATACGTTCTTTGAGTCTGTCAATCAACAAATGAATATTGAAATATATAAAGCAAAAATAAAAATAATTTGGCCAAACCACAACAATAGTTGGACACTGTGATCTATAACTTTCAGAATTTGACATGTTAAGTAATAAATATGTAGATTTGAATGATATAATTATTCATCTTGATTTTTATGCATGCTATGTCATAGAACTTTATACTCTTTAAAAGTTTATATAAACTGATTATTTACTATGTCACAAATAATATCAGCCATAACTATTAACATTTTAAATGTGTCAGACACTATTCTATGTCCTTCACATATATTAACTGATTTAATTTTTACAGCAACCCTATGAGGTACATACTATTATGCTTCCCCATTTTATAGATGAGGAAACAAGCAAAGAGAAGTTTGCTAACTGTTCTGGTTCTAGAGCTTGTGCACTTAACTACTATACTTACCACTTCTCAATGTGTACAAATTAACAACCCTGAGCACATTGCGTAGCCAAAATCTCTAGGATGTAGCCAAAGAAGTAATTACAAGCAAAGTTATAGTCCAATTTTTTTTTTTTTTTTTTTTTTTTTTTGAGGCAGAGTCTCACCCTGTCGCCCAGGCTGGAGTGCAATGGCACAATCTCGGCTCACTGCAACCTCTGCCTCCTGGGTTCAAGCGATTCTCCCCCTCAGCCTTCCAAGCAGCTGGGATTACAGGCACCCACCATCATGCTCGGTGAATTTTTGTATTTTTGTAGAGACAGGGTTTCACCATGTTGACCAGGATGGTCTTGAACTCCTGAACTCAGGTGATCCACCCACCTTGGCCTTCCAAAGTGCTGGGATGGCAGGCACAAGTCACTGTGCCCGGCCGGTTATATTCTTTTTTTTTATTTTTTTATTTTTTTGAGACAAAGTTTCGCTCTTGTCACCAAGGCTGGAGTGCAATGGCGCGATCTTGGTTTGCTGCAACCTCTGCCTCCCGGGTTCAAGCAATTCTCTTGCCTCAGCCTCCCGAGTAGCTGGGATTACAGGTGCCCGCCACCATGGCCAGCTAATTTTTGTATTTTTAGTAGAGATGGGTTTCACCATGTTGAAGGCTGGTTTCGAACCCCTGACCTCAGGTGATCCGCCCATCTTGGCCTCCCAAAGTGCTGGGATTACAGGCATGAACCACCGTGCCCAGCCACGGCTGGTTTTATTCTTAATTGCCTTTATTATGCAGCAAAACTATAAGCTAGTTTTTACAAAAGATTAACAGAACAAACCCCTAGCAAAAAAATTAACTATTGCTTTTAATCAAAGAATATGCATACATCTTATTGGTGAGAGCATTTACTCCCTACTCCTAATGTTTTCTTTTACGTGAAAGAACATGAATTGATATCTTTATCTCCATCTCTTTCTATTATCTCACTCACTCCTACTTAGGAGTGGAGGTGTGACTTACTTGATTGGTAAATAACCATACATTGGGATGTATGGTTATTCCCCTGCTTTCCCTCTTCTGGTAGCCTGCTGGCAGAAAGGAGTACAAATTCTGATGGGTTTCTCCATGCTATACATCTTATAGGGGGAGGACTCAACATTGTTAGGCCTGTGGTTATCAGGCTCGTTGCTGCACATCTAAACTGTATCAGCTGATCTAAACATTATCAGTAATAAAGGTAATTTTGATCTCTGTTTTATTCCTTGTCAGTTTCTTAATTGGTGCAAACTTGGATGGACCCAGAAAAGTGAATTCCTAGATGATATTTAGTAACTTTTTCTTGTCCTTAACCAATTCATATTAAGAAACCTATTCATATTTTTTCCAAATATTAATATGTAGTAAAGGGTTTAAATATTTTTAAATGGATTACTGTATGTAACTTTAGATTTCCAATTCATATTAGGAAAACTATTCATATTTTTTTCAAAAGTGAAGGGTTTAAATGTTTTAAATGGATTACTGTATGTAAGTTTATGCTAAAATATTTGAAAATAAAAAAAAGAATGATTCTTTATGGAACTCAAAGTTATCAAAACTTCCCAAGAAATAATAGAATTATACATTAACTCAAAGAAATGGGAAAATTTTACCAAAATATACCCCTTTAAAATGGCCTAGATAAAGGTCAAATTACTTTAGAGGTTTATTCTGTAAATGTGAGAATACTTTATAATATTCATGTGTATTAGGGTTCTTCAGAAAAACAGAACCAATAGAATATGTATATATATATTCATATCTAGGATTTATTTCTTTATTTTTGAGACGGAGTCTTGCTCTGTCGCCAGGCTGGAGTGCAGTGGTACAATCTCGGCTCACTGCAACCTCTGCCTCCTGGGTTCAAGCGATTCTCCTGCCTCAGCCTCCCAAGTATCTGGGACTACAGGCGTGCCATCACATCCAGCTAATTTTTGTATTTTTAGTAGAGACGGGGTTTCACCGTGTTGGCCAGGATGGTCTTGATCTCCTGACCTCATGATCTGGCCGCCTCGGCCACCCAAAGTGCTGGAATTACAGGCATGAGCCACTGTGCCTGGCCGATTTATAATTTATATCTAGAATTTATTTATAGAGATATTTATTACAGGGCATTGGCTTACATAATTATGGAGGCTGAGAAGTACCATGATCTGCCATATGCAAACTGGGGACACAGGAAAGCTGATATGGTAGTTTGAAGCCCTGAGAGTTGAAGAGCCAATGGTATCAATTCCAGTCTACCTCTGAACACCTGAGAACCAGGAGTACTGAGGGCAGGGGATTGATGCCCCTACTGAAGTAATCAGGCAGAGAGTGAATTCAACCTTCCTTCACCTTTTAGTTCTATTCAGCCCTCAAAGTATTGGGTGATGCCCACCACACTGGGGAGAACCATCTGCTTTACTCAGTCCACGAATTCAAATGCTAATTTCTTGTGAATACACCCTCAGAGATACACCCAGATACAATGTTTAACCAGCTAGCTAGGCATTCTCTGCCCAGTCAGGTTGACATATAAAGTTAACCATCACACCATGTTATTTAAATTGCTCCAAGTTATATAAATTATTAGGATATTTACTAGTTTTTAAAACAAGGTTAACAAAACATGACAAAGAAAATACAGACTAATCTCATAGATACGTGGAAAAATTAAAAATATAGTAGTACTAAATTTGAACCCTCAAGGCATTAGGAATCCCTATAGTAACAACTTATTCTAGAAGTATAAAGATTATTAAATATCAGGAAACCTATGATCCATCATTACAAAATCATATTTATAGGTTTAATGTGAAACAAGAATGGTAGATGCCAAAAAGAACAGTTGATATAGTTCAGCATTCATTCCTGATGAAATTATCTGTACAGGAATGGTATGGTTCTTCTTGATAAAATATGTAAAATAAAAAGCAAAATTTTTGCTTGCAGGTGAACCACTAGAGATAATAATTGCTGTGATCCATTAAATATAAGAACCAGAAAATAGTGTCATTTATCACAGTAACTCTTCAACTTTGTTTTGGTAGTTCCAACTATTGCAGTAAGACAGCAACAGAATTAATATTTATAAGGATTCAAAAACAAATAGTCATTATTTGTAGGTGACATCAGTGTCTACTTAGCTACCTCAGGAGCATTAACTAAAAAAAAATAGTTCTAGGATAATGCAGCAAAAATGACAGAGTAGGTAATTCTGACAATGTGTCCCTCCACAGAAATGCCCCCAAAACTGAGCAAACGCTGTCAGAATCTGTTGCATTCATGGAACAAGAACACAATGTTCTTTAAAAAAAAAAATTCAAAGAATAAAAGGATCTTGATAGCTTAATAAAATGTTTGGAAGATAACAACAACAACAAAAAATTCCAAGAAGTAGAGAAGAAAAACAAAGGATGGAAAATCCAAGAGAAACAATAAAATTAGAGGACCAATCCAGGAAGTTCAATAGTAAATAATGGTTCCTAAAATAGAAAATGGAGGGGAGGAGATAATTCAGTAAAACCTCTCAGACTTGAAAATCAAAAGTTGGAAGATTGAAGGGGAACAACAAGTGCCAGCGTATTACCAATTTTAAAATGAGGGGGACAGAAAATGTCCACAAACTACCAGAGAGAAAAATAAATAGGTCAGTGTAGAGAACAAGACATCAGACTGGTTGGAAACAGGAATGTAATGGAACACTGCTGATATGCTTGGCTGCATTCCCACCCAAATCTCATCTTGAATTTTAATCCCCATAATTCCTACATGTTGTGAGAGGGAAGAGGTGGAGATAATTGAATCATGGGGCTGGTTACCCTCATGTTGTTCTTGATAGTAGTGAGTTCTCATGAGATCTGATGGTTTTATAAGGGGCTGCCCCCTTTGCTCGTCATTCACTTTTCTCACCTGCTGCCATGTAAGACATGCCTTCCACCATGACTGTAAGTTTCCTGAAGCCTCTCTTGCCATGTGGAACTGTGAGCCAATTAAAATTCTTTATAAATTACCCAGTCTTGAGTATGTCTTCATAGCCACATGAAAAGGGGCTAATACAACTGCCTTCAAAATTTAGAAGGTAAATAATTTCCAGTCTAGATACTACATCCAACCAAACATCAAGTATGATGATAGAATAAAGGTATTTTCATATATGCAAAGTATCAAAATAATTTACCTCTCCTGTATACTTTTTTAAGAAGTCAAGGATGTGCTCAACCAAAACCAACTGTGAAACAAAAATAGAAGAAGACAGTAAAGTACATTGAACAGGAGATCTGACATAGGAGTGAGGTGATAGTAGTTCCCAGAAGGATAATGACTTGATAGGCTAGGATTTCAGCTGTTCACCAAACATAGAAGGCAACCAATTTACATTAAAACATGAGATTGACATATTGATCACTATCATACCTTAGATGCTTGCTGACATTATACAATCTCTTTAACCTGAGGACAGAATACTTAGGTATATTATCGGTCTGAATTCTTTTCTGCATCTAGCTTGCATTTACCATTCTTATTTACTCTTTTTTTTTGAAACAGAGTCTCATTCTGTCACCCAGGCTGAAGTGCTGTGGGGCAATCTCAGTTCACTGTAACCATTGCCTCCTGGGTTCAAGTGATTCTCTGCCTCACCCTCCCAAGTAGCTGGGATTACAAGCGCCTGCTATCACACCCAGCTAATTTTTGTATTTGTAGTAGAGACAGGGTTTCACTATTTTGGCCAGGCTGGTCTCAAACTCCTGACCTCAAGTGATCCACTGGCCTCAGCCTCCCAAAGTGCTGGGATGAGGCATGAGCCACCACATCCTGCCGCCTTTACCATTCTTAATCCAGTTCCTGCTTTCCTTTTCAATAGGCCTTCATAGTTAAGTTGAAGCTCAATTATGTGAAATGCCATCTTTATCATTAGTGACTATATGTATACTGTCAGGGAAAACTTACTCCTCCCTTTTTGTGAACCTTTACAGAAAGAACTTCTGCTACATTAACACTTTTGGCCTCTGTCTATACATTATTTCCTCATTCTCAGGAAAAGAGAAGTGACTAATTTGATAAGAGAATTTAGAAGAAGGAATGAAGCGCAGTCATTTCTGGCTGAGTCACTTTTTGTTAAGTCTGTTCACTTGCAGAAAGCATGCAATCTGGGCTGTTCTTACACCTATGGAGGAAGTCTGTGCTTTTCTAGCTGTGACAATTATTGGTTAGTAATTCTCCCCTATATTCTGGAAGGAAGAATTAGGAAGTCCATTTAGTTGCAGACTTAAGGCTACACTTTTCAATTAGACTTATCAGTGATAAAGGTAATGTTTTGATCTCCATTTCTCTGATTTTTGCATCTCTTCCAGTTTCATCCAAAATCAGGCAAGGAAAAGGTACACTTTTATTTATCTGTAAAATCTTTCTGTTGTTGTTGTTTTGAGATGGAGTCTTGCTCTGACACCTAGGCTGAAGGGCAATGACACAATCTTGGCTCACTGCAACCTCTGCCTCCCAGGTTCAAGCGATTCTCGTGCCTCAGCCTTCTAAGTAGCTGGGATTACAGGCACGTGCCACCACACCGGGCTAATTTTTGTATTTTTATTAGATATGGGGTTTCACCATGTTGGCCAGGCTGGTCTCAAACTCCTGACCTCAAGTGATCTGCCCGCCTTGGTCTCCCAAAGTAAAGATGGGGTTTCACTATTTTGGCTAGGCTTGGGATTGCAAGTGTGAGCCACCACGCCCAGCATCCATAAAATCTTAATATTTAATTAATCTGCATCTCAATTCTTTAGTGTAAACTGTCTTTCATTATTTAAACTTTATTATGAAATGTATACTGCAAACAGAAGAGCATATAATACATACATGTGTAAAGAAAAAATCAACACCATGTACTCACCAGCCAGTTTAAGAAATAGAACATCCCCCGTTGATTAGAAGCCCCCTGTACACTGTCCTATCACAACCCTCTTTCTTCTAGCCACCTTTAACAGAAGTATCCACTCTCCTAACTTTTGGGTTGATAATTTCCTTTCTCTTTTTTGAGACAGTCTCGCTTTGTTGCCCAGGCTGGAGTGCAGTGGCACGATCTCAGCTCACTGCAACCACTGCCTCCTGGGTTCAAGCGATTCTCCTGCCTCAGCCTCCGGAGTAGCTGGGACTACAGGTGCCTGCCACCATGCACAGCTATTTTTAGTAGAAACAGGGTTTCACCATGTTGGCCAGATGGTCTCGATCTCTTGACCTTGTGATCTGCCCGCCTCGGCCTCCCAGAGTGCTGGGATTACAGGCGTGAGCCACCGCGCCTGGCCTAGCTTGCTCTTTTAAATGTTTTTTTCTTTTATAGCAGATGCTGTAACTGAACTGCCCATATCACCTGTGCGTTACCTCTTGCTAGCAATCTCCATCTGTCGACACCTGCATTTCTTTGCCTTTTAACAACTATTTAAACATGTATTACACTGAGAAATGCTTTTAAAAAAGGCACAGTTTGGAATGCTTTTTTTCTGATACCAGTTAAAATAAGCTTTCTTTAATAGTATATAATTATAAAATCGGGAAGTCGCAATCATTCATTATTACCCATCTTTTACATAACATTAGGGCATGAATTTTGAGATTTTATTTTTAACATAAAATACAATATGTGTAGCCTTCTCAGACTGGCTCCTTTTACTAAACAATATGCACTTAAGCCTCCTCTGTGTTTTTACATGGCTTGACAGCTTATTTTTGTCACTGAATAATATTCCATTGGATGGGTGTACCACAGTTTGCTCATATATTCACTTATTGAAGGACATCTTGACTGCTTCAAAGTTTTTATAATTTCGAATAAAACAGTTGACAATATATTATGTATTAAACATAAGTAAAGGAACATAAAAGTCTTGTTATAACATATTTGCCCAGATGCATATCACCAAGGCAGCCCTACAATGACAGACCAATGAGATTATGCTGTACAAGTGTGGGGTAGAGGGGAGGGAGGTATGATGGTCAGAAGATATTGTGAAGATAATTTGGAGTTATCCTTAAAGCACTAAAGTGTTTGTAGATACTAATAGTGTGATGACTAAGGCTGTCTTGAGGTATCCTCATGATGTATTTCTTTGTCATTTCTATCCACTTCCTGTTATATTGTAAAACAATAGTATTTTTTAAAAATAAACAGTATATTCTTATTTAATTTTTAATTTCTTTAAAGAGAGGATCTCACTATGTTGTCTAGGCTAGAGTGCAGCGGCTATTCTCAGGTGTCATCATAGCACACTACTGCCTCTAACTCCTGACCTCAAGTGATCCTCCTGCCTCAGGTGGACCAAGCAGCTGGCACAGGCAACTGCATCAGGCAACAGTAGATATTCTTATCTTAGATTTTTCTGTGACTAGTTATCTATAAAGCTAAAATGTTGGAATTTGGTTTAAAATAATTTTTACCTTTCTGTCTCTTTATTTAGGCATAATGTCCACTGCCTGGGATTTGTATGATTCTTACAATGCTATGGAACTTTTATCTTTATCAGTAAAACCATCTGTGGTTGAGTCAAGTAGTGAAACAAATGTACTTCCTAAAGATCAGGACCAAAGATTGCCAGGGAGCACTACAGAAAAAAGTGAGATTTCATTTATTTTAGTTTTTTTGAATGACTTTAACATGGCATTTTTAATACATTCTTTTTTGGCAGTTACAATGTTTTCTTTCTGATGGACCATGAAAAGTACAACTTTTACTCAGAAATAGCACTATTACTCTATCACGTGGTCTTAGACTTAACTGAAAGATTTACATTTTTCTTGGATATCTGTCAAGAATTTTCAGTTTGTCTCTTTCT
Source organism: Theropithecus gelada (assembly GCF_003255815.1). Classification (NCBI taxonomy): domain Eukaryota; kingdom Metazoa; phylum Chordata; class Mammalia; order Primates; family Cercopithecidae; genus Theropithecus; species Theropithecus gelada. Next base: position 94,714,274 of record NC_037668.1, on the reverse strand, counting down.
CTAGTGTACCTTTCCTTTTGCTCTTAAACCCTGTTTCATACGTGTGAGTTCCATTATTTTCTATCTCCCTTTCTTTCAATTAGATTACTTAAGAGAAAAAGGTATACTAGCTCTATGACAACCTAAAATGGATTTATACATTAACAACAGTGGCTCTTAATTTGGGGCTCTTTTACTTCCCCTGGGAACATTTGGATGTCTGGAGACATTCTTGTTTTTCGTGACTGAGGGCATCTACTGGGGATACTGCAGAAAATCTTTCAGTACACAGGACAGTCCCTGCAACAAAGAATTTTCAACCTAAAATGTCAGTACATGTACTGCCATGGTTGAGAAACCCTCCACTATAACTGTAGCTTCTAGTATTTTAATTTTTAAGATGAAATGTTATAATTAAAATCAATACAAAGTTGTAACTTTCCAAATAAATTTCGCAATGTGGAAGAAGCTTTACTAAGACTAGTTATAAGAAGTTTGCTCGGCCGGGCGCGGTGGCTCAAGCCTGTAATCCCAGCACTTTGGGAGGCCGAGACGGGTGGATCACGAGGTCAGGAGATCGAGACCATCCTGGCTAACACAGTGAAACCCCGTCTCTACTAAAAAATACAAAAAACTAGCCGGGCGAAGTGGCGGGCGCCTGTGGTCCCAGCTACTCGGGAGGCTGAGGCAGGAGAATGGCGTAAACCCGGGAGGCGGAGCTTGCAGTGAGCTGAGATCCGGCCACTGCACTCCAGCCTGGGCGACAGAGCCAGACTCAGTCTCAAAAAAAAAAAAGAAGTTTGCTCAATTCCCCTTCTGAATAGTTTATAGTTATCTACTTTTACTTTTCCTATTCTGAAATGTATCTTTTTCTTACAAAATTGTTTTACTGCATTTAGGTGATGGTCCTTATTTTAGAATAACTAAAACCTGATACATTTTTTGAAGCTTTGGCAAATTTTTTAAATTAAATGGAAATGTTTCTACTTTCACTAATTTTGACCCAAAAACAAATGTAATATTTTCAAGTTCAGTAAATCAGTAAGTATAAGTATTTTGAAATAACAAGTTTAAAGAGAATTAATAATTTCCAGAAAACAATTATCTTATTTATAATTGACTACATTTCCTTAGGAGACTATAGATCCCAAAGACCTTTCAACTTGTTCCTTTTTAAAAATCTCATTTACTAGTCTCTTTGAATCTTAACTTTCAATAAGTGGCCTATGTTCATTCCATAGTTCTTTAAGTATGTTTATGGTCATGTAGACTAGAGTTACGTTTTACTGAAAGTTGTTTATAATGAAGAACAGTTAATTTTCTAAGAGAATAATGAAGGGGAAGAATAAATTATTTAGTATTAGTTATCACTAAAGAAACATTGTTTTTGTTAAGCACGAATGTCTATACAATAGGTTTACTTGTAGAAGCTATCAAAAACTGCTCAGAAAAATCCAATCTTAGACTGGAAATTACATTGGGACTTTATATTAGATCTATTTCTTCCACACCATTAAGGCCATTGACCTACAAAAATGTACAAGTGCAAAATCTGCCACAAAAAATAAATCTCAATTTGTGAATCTTTCAGAGTATTTCATGTGTGTATGGGTGTGCTTTTAAAAACCAAAAGGGATAATAAAATCATATTCAATAACTACCATAGAAAATAAAGATATACTTTATTTTAGTATTATAGCCAGTCAAGGGAGTAGGGGAAACTAGAATTAGGATAAGAAAGTTAAAAAATGGAAAGAAATAGGGAACAAAGCTGAATAATCAGATTTATTGAAAATGTGAAAGAAATCCAGATGAAAACTAGGACTAGTTACCTCTGAGGTCCTTTTGACACTGAGATTTTTATAGTAGAAACAGAAAGGAAAAAAAATTAAATATGGTCCATATTTGATTTAAGAAATATTTTTATTTCATTTAAACTTTGAATGTATTATACAAGTTGCATTTAACCTTCTATTTATCATACTCAAGGGGAGAAAAAGTCCAATAATATTTACCTTTGAATGTAAGACTGTATCTCAGTTGATAGAGAAAAATGATTTTTCTTCTGAAATAGTGCTGTAGGTTTAGAAAATTGGTTAATAGAATTTTCTAGTACAGTTTTAGATTTACAGAAAAATTAAGCACATAGTACCAGGAGATCCATAAAATCCCTTCATCTCTCTACTTTCTGTGCACAGTGGCCCCTATTATTAATATTTTGCATTAATGTGGTATATTTGTTACACTTGGTGAACCAATGATGATACATTATCATTAATTAAAATCCATAGCTTACATTAAGTTCCATGCTTTGTGTTGTATAGTTCTTTGTATTTTAACAAATGCATAATGGCATGTTTCTACCATTACAGTTTTATACAGCAAAAAATTAATAGTTTCACTGTCCTAAATATCCCCTATGGATCACCTATTCATCATTTCTCCTTTCTCTTGTACCCTTGATAGTCACTGATATTTTTATTTTTATTGTCTTTATAGTTTTGTCTTTTCCAAATTGTCATATAGTTGAAGTCATACAATATGTGTAGCCTTCTCAGACTAGCTCCTTTTACTAAACAATATGCACTTAAGCCTCCTCTATGTTTTTTCATGGCTTGACAGCTCATTTATTTTTGTCACTGAATAATATTCCATTGGATGGGTATACCACAGTTTGTTTATATATTCACTTATTGAAGGACATCTTGGCTGCTTCAAATTTTTTGTAATTTCGAATAAAACCGTTACAAACATTCATGTGCAGGTTTTTGTGTGGACGTAAGTTTTCAACTCATTTGAGTAAATATCTAGGAGCACAATTGCTGGATCACACAGTGAGACTATCCCTAGACTTTTACGAAACTACCAACTATCTTCCAAAGTGGTTGTACTATTTTGCATTACATTAGCAATGAGTGAGCATTCCTGTTTCTCATTCTTGCCAGCATTTGGTATTGTTAGTTTTTTTGGATTGTAGCCACTCAAATATGTATGTAGTGGTAGCTCCTTATTGTTTTAATTTACAACCCCCTAATGTGATATTGAACATCTTTATATCTTTTTTGGTGAGATATCTATGTGGATGTTTTGCCCTTTTAAAAATTTGGCTGTTTGTTTTCGTATTGAGTTTTAAGGGTCCTGTGTACAATTTAGTTCTTTATCAGATACATGTACGTACTTTCTCCTAGTCTGTGACTTGTCTCTTCATTATTATTAGCAGGGTTTTTCATAGATGAGAAATTTTTAATTTAAATAAAGTCTAATTTATCGATTTTTTTCTTTTTTACATTGGGTTTTTGATGCTATATCTAAAAACTTATCACCATTTTTTCCTGTATGAGAAGGGATATCCTAATCTTCTTAGAGGGAAAGTTTTCAGTTTCTCACCATGATGTATGATGTTAATTGTAGGTTTTATATAGCTGTTCCTTAGCAAGTTCAGGAAGTTCCCTTCTCTTCCTAATTTGCTGGGAGTTTTTATCATGAATGTGCAATGGATTTTTTCTGTATCTATTGATATATATATTTTTTATATATCAATAGATTATATAAAAAGCTTGTCGATGTGATGGATTACATTAATTGGATCCTGAATGTTGAACTAGCTTTGCATACCTTGAAAAAACTCCATTTGATTATGTTGTATAATTCTTTTTATACATTGGTAGATTCTATTTGCTAATATTTTATTGAGGATTTTTGCATTATTTCCTTTCTTTTTTTTTTTTTTTTGAGATGGAGCCTTTCTCTGTCTCCCAGGCTGGAGTGCTGTGGCCCCGTCTCTGCTCACTGCAAGCCCTGCCTCCTGGGTTCACGCCATTCTCCTGCCTCAACCTCCCGAGTAGCTGGGAGTACAGGCACCCGCCACCACGCCCGGCTAATTTTTTTGTATTTTTTTTTAGTAGAGACGGAGTTTCACCATGTTAGCCAGGATGGTCTCGATCTCCTGCCCTCATGATCCACCCGCCTCATCTTCCCAAAGTGCTGGAATTACAGGTGTGAGCCACTGTGCCCAGCCAATTTTTGCATTATTTTCATGTGAGACATTGTTCTGTAATTTTCCTTTCTTGTAATGTCTTCGTCTGGTTTTGGAGTTAGGGTAATGCTAGCCTAATAAAAAGAATTGGAAAGTATTTTCTCTTCACCAATTTTCTGGAATAGATTGTATAAAAATGATAATTTTACCTTAAGTGTTTGGTAGGATTCACCAGTGAAAGCATGATGCTTTCTATTTTGGAAAGTTATTAATTATTGACTCAGCTTCTTTAATAGATATAGGCCTATTCAGATTATCCATTTTTCCTTGAGTGAGTTTTGGTAGTTTGTGCCTTTTAAGGAATTGTTCCATTTCAAGCTAAGTTATACATTTTGTGGGCAGAAGGTCGGGTGCGGTGGCTCACACCTGTAATCCCAGCACTTTGGGAAGCTGAGGTGGGCAGATCACCTGAGCTCAGGAGTTCGAGACCAGCCTGACCAACATGGAGAAACCCCGTCTGTACTAAAAATACAAAATTAGGTGGGCGTTGTGGTTCATGCCTGTAATCCCAGCTACTCAGGAGGCTGAGGCAGGAGAATCACTTGAACCTGGGAGGCAGAGGTTGCAGGGAGCCAAGATCGTGCCATTGTACTCCAGTCTGGGCAACAAGAGTGAAACTCCATCTCAAAAAAAAGAAAAATGTGTGGGCAGAGTCTTTAACATTATTTCTTTATTATTCTCTTAGGTCCATGGAATCAGTAGTGATGATGCCTTCCATTTCTCATACTGGCAATTTTAAATATTCTTTCTGTTTTTCTTGGTTAGCCTGGCTAAAAATTATGGATTTTACTGATATTTTCAAAGAACTAACTTTGGGTTTTATTAATTTTCTCTAATGATTTTTTGTTTTTGATGTCATTGGTTTCAAACTTTTCTTTTTTTTTCTGCTTGCTTTAGGTTTATGTTTATTTTCTTTCTCTAGTGTCCTAAGGTGGAAGCTTATATTGCTGATTTTAGATCTGTCTTCTTTTCCAATACATGTATTCAATGTTAAAATTTTTCTCTAAGAACTGTTTTTGCTGTACCACACAAATTTTGATAAGTTGTATTTTCCTTTTCATTTAGTTCAAAATATTTTAAAATTTCATTTGAGACTTCTTCTTTGACCTATTTGTTATTTATAAATATTTTGTTTAATCTCCAAATATTTTGGGATTGTCCAACTATCTTTCTGTTATTTAATTCTAATTTAATTCCTTTGTATTCTGAGACTATATGTGATTTCTATTCTTTTAAATTTTTCAAAACATGTTTTATGACCCAGAATATAGTCTATCTTGGTAAATGCGCCATGTGAGCATGAGAAAAATGTTTATTTGTTGATAATGGATTAACTATTTTATAAATGTTATTTAGATTCAGTTGATTGCTGGTGATATTCAAGTATATCTGGCCATGTGCAGTGGCTCCCCCTGTAATCCCAGCACTTTGGGAAGCTGAGATGGGCGGATCACCTGAGGTCAGGAGTTCAAGATTGGCCTGGTCAACATGGCAAAACCCCGTCTCTACTAAAAATACAAAAATTAGCTGGGTTTGGTGGTGGGCGTCCTTAGTCCCAGCTACTTGGGAGGGTGAGGCAGGAGAATTGCTTGAACGCGGAAGGTGGAGATAGCAATGAGCCCAGATCACGCCATTGCACTCCAGCTGGGGCAACCAAGAGTGAAACTGTCTCAAAACAACAACAGCAACAACAACAACAACTAACCTATATCTTTACTGATTTTCTGTCTGTTGATCTGTTAATTACTGATATAGAGGAGTAAGTCTCCAACTATAATAATGGACTTGACCTTTCAGCTCTATCAGAGGGCTTTACATATTTTGTATTCTTGTTTTTTGCACCATAGACATTTAAGATTATTATGTCTTCTTGGAGAATTCACCCATGTTTCATATGTAATGCCCCTCTTTATCTCTGATAATTTACTTTGTTCTGAAGTCTGCTTCATCTGTAATTAAATGTAGCTACTCCAACTTCTTTGATTAGTGTGTAGGTAGTATATCTTTCTCCATTTCTTTAATTTTATTCTATTTATATCTTTCTATTGAAAGCAGACAACATTGTTTTAAAGTGTAGGTTTTGTTCTTATTGAGGTATGGCAAAACCAACAGATCAGGAGATGATTGCCATTGCAAAGATAGCTTATTGTTATACTCACAGATCTCAAGAGAAGGAGACATTTCATGCCATGAACTACATATATAAGTACCAGAGTTGGTCAGAAGGCAAGAGAGTGATGGGGAAAACATGGGCAAGAGCCTTTATTGTGGCTACTAGGGAAAGGAATGGTGAGGCAAAGTAGGCAAGTTTAGGATTGGCTAGTTTGAGTAATTTCAGTGGGCTCTGGGGTTTAGTGCATATTCCTAGTTGTCTTGTAGCTGGCCCTGGGAGAATTAGGGCAAGGGAATAGTGACTGAGTGGGAAAGCTCTGTTAAGGAGGCAGTTGGGTTATGGTCTCTGGTTGACTGGTTTGCATATGAAAGGTATGCTATCAGGTGAATCCTTCACTATCTTTAGGAATTGGCTAATGCTAGTGGGGGCAGTTCCTGTAGGGTTAGCAAGGCCCCAGGATATCAAAGCATTAAGTACAAAGAGAATTGATACCTTTACTATATTAAGTCTTTCAATCTGTGAACATGGAGTGTGTCTCCATTTATTTAGATCTTTGAGCTTTTTTAATTTTCATTTTTATTTATGTACTTATTTTGAGACAGAGTCTTGCTCTGCCACCCAGGTTGGAGTACAGTGGCGTGATTTTGGCTCACTTCAATCTCTGCCTCCTCCTGGGTTCAAGCCATTCTCCTTCCTCGGCTCCCGAATAGCTGGGATTACAGGTGCACACCACCACACCTGGCTAATTTTTGTATTCTTAATAGTGACGGGGTTTCACCATGTTGGCCAGGCTGGTCTTGAACTCCTGATCTCAGGTGATCTGCCTGCCTCTGCCTCCCAAAGTGCTGGAATTACAGGCGTGAGCCACTGCACCCGGCCAAGATCTTCCTTAACCTTTTTTAAATCAGCATTTTGTAGTTTTCAGCATTCAAGCCCTGTGCATGTTTTGATAGATTTACACATAAGTATTTTTTTTTTTAAGCAATTGCACATAGTATTCTGTTTGTTTTGTTTGAGATAGGGTCTTGGTATGTCACTCAGGCTGGAATATGGCAGCACAATCATGGCTCACTGCAGCCTCAACCTCCCAGGCTCATGCAATTCTCCTACCTCAGCTTCCCAAGTACCTGGGACTACAGGTGTTTACCACCACACTCAGCTAATTTTTAAATTTTTGTAGACACGAGGTCTCACTATGTTGCCCAGGCTGTTCTCGAACTCCTGAGGTCAACTGATCCTCTTGCCTTGGCCTTTCAAAGTGCTGGGGTTATAGGCATGAGCCACTGCACCCAGACAGTATTGTGTTTATAATTTGGTGTCTGCCTGTTTATTGGTAGTATTTAGAAATACAATAGATTCTTGTATGTTTTTCTTGTATGCGGTAACCTTGCTGAATACGCACATCAGTTCTAAGAGAATTTTTGTATTCCTTGGGATTTTCAGCATACACAATCATGTCAACTGCATTTAGGGACAGTATCATTTTTTTTTTCTGTCTGATCTACATGCCTTTTATTTCCTTTTTTTTACTTTATTGCTCTGCTAGAACTTCTGTCACTATATTGAATAAGAGTGGTGACAGCAGACATTCTTGCCTTTGTTCTTGATTGTAAGAAACAATTCAGTCTTTCACCATTAAGTATAATGTTACCAGTAGTTTTTTGTAGATGGTCTTTTTCAAGTGGAGGGACATCCTTGTCTCAGTCAGTTTGGGCTGCTGCAACAAAGTACCCTAGGCTTGGAAGTTTATAAATAACAGAAATTTATTTTTCGTGGTTCTAGAGGCTAGAAGTTTGAGATCAGAATGCCAGAATGGTTGGGTTCTGGTGTGGGACACTTGTTGTAAATTTGTTTAATATAGTTGCTCCCTTGTCATTCACTTTTAGGTGTGACATAAGTTGTTTGAAACTGTGTTGTACCCCCATCACCTTTAGCCTAGTTAAAACATAAAACTTTGCTATGTGATTGTGTGCCATAGAGCCCACTTGTTCCTCATCTCACAGGCCTAAAACTCAATATATACCCTACAGCGGCTGACCATGATAAAACATAATGGTCAACACTAGAATCATGTAAGTTCCCTGACTCAGGCATGTTTTCTTTAAGCTCGTCAATCCATAAACCTGTGGGAAAGCCTAAGGGGTAATGCCTATGAGGCATAGTTCCGCATGTCTTCTCTCTTTCTCACTCCCTTCCTGGTGAGTGAATTCTTTGCTTCCTCTGTGCTTCTCATTAGCTTCTTGTTAGGAGAATAATAACCAGTAATGTCTCTGAGACCTGTGAGTAACACATTTTTGCTGTTTTGTGCATTTTGGTTTCACTTCCTCATGGTGTCTCACCTGACCAACACACCTGAATTTATCATTCCTCCTGGTCAGGGCTCTTCTAGAGAGTAGCTATCTTGGCCTATAGCTACTTGACTGAGAGAACTCAAGGCCAAATTAGAAAGAAGTTATAACAATAAAAATCACAACAACCCTCTTCCATGTTGCAGATTGCTAACTTCTTGTATCCTTACATGGCAGACACAGAGCAAAAGAGCTCTCTGGGGGTAACTTTTTCAGGACACTAATCTCATTCATGAGGGCTCCACTCTCATGACTTAATTATCTCCCAAAGGTCCTACCTCCTAATCACCATTACATTGGGGGTTAGAATTTCAACACATGAGTTTATAGGGACACAATCATTCTGTCCATAATACCCTGCTTGTTTCTATTTTTCTGAGAGACTTTTTTTTTCATAAATGGTTGATTTGTCAAGTGATTTTTCTGAATTGATTGATATGATCATGTGATTTATTTTCATTGGCCTAAACGTAATGGATTACTTTGATTGATTTTTTAACATTGAAGAACTCTTTCATCCTAGAATAAACTTCAATTGGTCATCATGTATAATAATTCTTTTTATATATTGCTGAATTCTGTGTTGTAATATTTTGCTAAGGATTTTTATGTTGATGTTGATGAGAGATAATATAGCTTTCTTTTTTGTACTTTGTCTCACTTTGTTATAATAGTTTCATAAAATGAATAAGCAAGTATTCTTTCCTTTTCTATTTTTGGAAGAGGTTGGGTAGAATTAGTGATAATTCTTCTTTAAGTTTCTGGTCGAATTCTTGAGTGAAATCATCCATCCTTGGTGATTTTTTGTGGGTGAGTTTTTTAAACTACAAATTTAATTTTCTTAATATTCAAATTATATTATTAATATTATAATATAATTTGTAATAGTTTTTTTAACTAATTGGTTTATTTTATCTAAGTTGTGAGATTTATCTGACGTAGAGTTGTTTGTTATTATCACGTTGATGTCTGTAGGATCTGTAGTATCTGCTATTTTACTCCTGATTTTGGTAATTTATTTCTTCTCTCTTTTTTTCTTTGTCAGTCTGATGGAACATTGTCAATTTTGTTAATCTTGTCAAGGAACCAATTCTTTATTTCACTGACTTGTTTCTAATTTCATTTACTTCTCTTCTATTTTCTTCCTTCTCATTGCTTTAAGTTTATTTTGCTCTTTTTTCTCTTCTTCTTTTTTCTTGAATTGGGAACTTATTGACTTGACTTTCCTTCTTTTCTAATGTATACATTTAATGCTGTAAATTTTCCTATCAGTGCTGCTTTATCTGTATTCCACAAATTTTGACATGTTGTGTTTTATTTTCATTATTACATATATTTTTTATTTCCCTTGAGACTTCCTCTTTGACACAGATTATTTAGAGCATTTTTTTTTTTAAGATTCTAAGTGTTTGGAGATCTTCCTGTTATCTTTCCATTATTGATTTCTAGCTTGATTCCACTGTGACTGGAGAAGACACTATGATTTCTCTTCTTTTAACACACTATGATTTCTCTTCTTTTAAATTTGTCAAGGTTTGTTATACGGCCTAGAATGTGTATTCTGCTGTTATTAGGTGGAATATTATATAAATGTTAGTTACATCTTTTTAGTTGATGATGTTGAGTTCATATATACCCTTGTTGATTTTCTATGTCTTTATTCCATCAGAATTTTATGTGACCATTATTTCTCTTTTCAGTTCTAATAATTTTTACTTTACATATTTTATAGCCTTGTTTTTTTTTTTTTTTTTGCATAAACACTAATTATTGCTATGTCTTCTCGGTACAATCATAACATAATGTTGCTATATATCCCTGGTAATTTTCTTTGCTCTGAAGTCAACTTTATATGATGTTGATATTGCCCCTCCTGCTTTCTTTTGGTTAATGTTTGCCTGCTATATCTTTTTTTATTTGTTTACTTTCAACCTATCTACATTGTATATTTGAAATAAATTTATTGTAGACATCATATGTTTGAGTCATGTTTTTAATCCAATTTTTTTTGCCAGTCTTTATCTCTAAATTGGTATAGGTAGACCATTTGTATTTAATGTTTTATTGGCATGTTAGCCCTTAAGTCTGCTGTTTTTTTCTGCTTATTCTATCTTATCTATCTTATGTTTCTCTCTTCTTCCTGCTTTCTTGCTGCTTTCTCAAACAATTTTTTAAATTCTGCTTTAATTTACCTGTAGTGTTTTGAGTATATGTGCAACTTTTTATTATTTACTTTATGTATTCCATTATGCATACACAATAGTCCATAGATGTTGACATTTTACCAGTTCAAGTAAAGTATAGAAACCTTACCTCCCTTTAGATTCCACCCCCATTTATATTTGCCTTAAATATTTCTTCTAAGTATTTAGAAAGAGATTTAGATATATAAACATTTAATATTTAGACATTTAAAACTATATCAGACAATGTAATAATTTTTGCTTCAACTGTCAAACATAATTAAGAAAACTCAAAAGAATAAGAAAAGTATATCCTATTTATCCTTATTTTCTCTCTTCCCACTGTTGGTTTTTCCTTTCAGATGTTCTAAACTTCCTTTCTTATTTTCTTCCTGTTTAGAGAATTGCCTTTAGCCATTCTTTAGGGAAGACTTTATTTGTTTATTTATTTATTTATTTGAGACAAATTCTTAGTATTCCTTCATCTGAGAATACAGTATCTTAATTTCCTCTTTATTCCTACAGGATAATTCACTGGGTGTAGAATTATTCCCATAGGAAAATTCACTGGGTATAGAATTCTGCATTGACCATTCTTTCCACTCAGAACCCCAAGAATGTGTACTACTTTTTTCTGGCCTCCAGGGTTTCCAGTGAGAAATCTGCTGCTATTCAAATTATTTTCCACCTAAAAATAAGGTGTCATTTCTCTCTTGCTGCTTTCTAGAATTTTTTTTTTTTTTTTTTTTTTTGGTCTTCTGTTTTTAGAAATTTTAGTATGGTGCATCTTGGTGTGCATTTCTTTATCTTCATTGTGATTTATTCATTTCTTGAATATATTTGTTGTCCTTTGCCAAATTTTGGAAGTTTTCAGCTATTATTTCTTTAAGTACTTTTTCAGGCCCACCCCATTTCTCCAATCCTCGGATGATAATGATTTGAATGGTACATATGTTGTTATGGTTGCAGAGGTTCTTGAGACTCTTCATTTTTTTCAGACTTTTCTGTCTGTTTTAAAGATTGGGTTATTTCCATTGTTCTCTCTTCCAGTTTACTGATTTATTTTTCTTCCATTCTGCTGTAGAGCCCATCCACTGAGTTTTAAATTTTAGTTATGTTTTTCACTCCTAAAATTTCCAGTTGGTTCTTCTTTTCATTTGCTAAGACTTTCTATTCATTAGCTGAGACTTTCTATCCCTTTGATGATACTTTCTATTTTTTCATTTGTTTCAAGTGTGTTCATAAATAACTTGTTGAAGGATTTTTATGATGCTTGCTTTAAACTCTTTGTCAGATAATTGTAACATTGATGTTGGTGTATAGAGACTTTTTCCATTCAAGTTAAGATTTTCTTGGTTCTTGCTATGATGAGTGACTTTCAATTGAAACCTGGACATTTGGGGTATTGTAAGAGTCTGAATCTTTTCTAAACTTCCATTTAAACAGGCTTTGTTTGACACTGTTCTGGCAGGGGAAAGTGGGAGTCACTGCCTGATTATTTCCAGGTAGGGGTAGAAGTCTATATTTGCCACTTGACCTCCAGTGACATTAGGGGAAGTGGTGTCTTCATTACCATGGGGCAGTGATAGGAGCTCCAGTTTCCATTGACAACACCATGGCTAGGAGGTATAGGAATGCTTCATTAATGCCATACATGTGGCCTACACTGACACTACACAGTGGGGGTTGTTCTCATTGCTGCTGGGGAGTGTTAAAAGTTTTGACTCTTCACTAGTCCAACTCTGACTACTCCAATGGGAAGAGGGAGGTATACTTTGTTACTACTAGATAGGCTGGAATTCCAGGCTCCCCAGCTGATCTCCACTGACACTGTAGGAAGGGGACCACTATCATTATGTTTGGTAGGGATGAAAGTCCTGCCTGCCTGCTGGGCCTTCTCTGACACCATACACAGTGAAAAGTCAGGGATTTGGGATGCCTTGTTACAGCCTAGTGAGGGTGGAAGACTAGGCTCCCACTTGGCCTTTGTCACATGGGTGGGGCTACAGTTTTTTCTATGCTTGGCTGGAGTAGAATGGCTGCCATCTAAAAGCTTTCTTTCTTTCAAGGCTACGCTTTTCCTGGTCCTTTGGCTAAAGAGAGGAGGCTTCTTTTGGGGACTTTTTCTTGCTTGTTCCCATCGGTGTTCCCAGGTTGCTGACTTCTTCAGCTCCATATCTGGAATATATGAGGCAAAAAGAATACCCATTCCTTCTCTTCACCTTTCAAAGACTGCTTATGTTTGTTGTTTTCTAAAATTTCCAGTGTTTTTAGTTGAATTTAGCAGGAGGAATAAGGAGAAGTACGCTCCCTCTATCTATAAAGGTAAAGAAGAAAGAGTTTCCTTCATTCTTTTTTTAAAATAAGAGTTTACTAAGTAGTGTGGTAGGCAGAACAATAGTCCCGCAAATTTGTGCACACCCCAATCCCTGGAACCTGTGAATGTGTTACCTAACATGACAAAAGAGATTTTCCGGATGTGATTACAATGGGGATCTTCAGATGGAAAGATTATTCTGGATAATCTTATTGGGCCCAATCTAATCACATGGGGTACTACAAAGTAAAAGACCTTTTCCAGCTGTGATCTGGGAGAGAGATGTGATGACAGAAGAAGGTCAGCAGGAATGTAATCAATGTTGCTGTCTTTGAAGATGAAGGAAAGATTGTGGTGTCCCCCAGAAACTGAAAAAATCAAGGAAACAAATTCTCCTTTAGAACCTTCAGAAAGGAACAAAGCCCTATCAACTTCTTGGTTTTAGCTCAGTGACATCTGTTAGGCCTCTAATCTACTGAACTATAAGATAAATTTGCATTGTTTTAAGCCGCTGTGATTTGTTACAGCAGCAATAGAAAACTTAATACAATAGTATAGTATATCTATATAGCAATAATCAAATCAGACCTTTTTCTGAAGACTGATCATCTTATTTCAACTTGAATTTTAAAAGAATAAGGATAAAAATTACCTCAGGAGGTTATCATTGCCTATGTTCTGAAAAATAGTACAGTTTTTGATGGTTAAGAATTTCAGGCTGGGCGCGGTGGCTCAAGCCTGTAATCCCAGCATTTTGGGAGGCCAAGACGGGTGGATTACGAGGTCAGGAGATTGAGACCATCCTGGCTAATGCGGTGAAACCCTGTCTCTACTAAAACATACAAAAAACTAGCTGGGTGAGGTGGCGGGCGCCTGTAGTCCCAGCTACTCGGGAGGCTGAGGTAGGAGAATGGCGTAAACCCGGGAGGCGGAGCTTGCAGTGAGCTGAGATCCGGCCACTGCACTCCAGCCTGGGCGACAGAGCGAGACTCCCTCTCAAAAAAAAAAAAAAAAAGAATTCCAAAATGAAGTATGTGCATCTTTCATGTGCTTGGTACATAAGATATTCAATAAATGTCTATTAAAGTTGTTGAAAACTGGAGGAAAATAAATACAAATGATGAAATGTCATTTAAAAAATCTTTAGAATGTATGAATCATCCATTTGAATATTTTATCATTGTATCATGTTTGTATTTTGTAGATAGTGAAACTAGTTCTCTGATGGACATAGAAAACGTAATTCTGGCAAAAATCCATGAAGATGAGGAAGACCACTCAGATGCAATATTAAAATCTGACAAATTTCATCAGGACTTATTTTTTATGGAACGAGTTCTAATGGAAAATATATTTCAGCCAAAACTTGCAGCTTATCGTCAGCTTCCTGTTTTAAAAGGTATTAAAAAAAATAAACATGTTTAGGCTGGGTGCAGTTGCTTATGCTTATAATCCCAGTACTTAGGGAGGTTGAGGAAGAGGATTGCTTGGGCCCAGGAGTTCAAGGTTGTAGCAAGCTATGATCATGCCAATGCACTCCCGCCTGGGTGACAGAGCAAGACCTTGTCTCTTAAAAAAAGAAAAAGAAGATATTATGTTTAGACAAACTCAAATAATTTTTAAAATGTAAGGGTTTTAGTATATATTTCTAAATGTGATCTCCAGGTTGAGTTATCATTATCAGAGGACATGTTTCTAAAGCTTTCAGCCCTAAATGTGTGAGTAACACTAGAGTCCAGACTAGGATGCCCACAGAAGCAGATTGTCTCAGATTCAAAACTTCCTAAGCATCTATAGCTCTTGGTTCTCCCTTATTCCTGCATTCAATTACTTATTCATTTTTACAGTATCTCTCATATTCAACCTCTTCTTTTCCATTATCGTTGTTACTTTCTAGGTTCTTACTTTTGTTACTACTCCCAAATCTATTGCAGGGGCATTCTTCCTGTTCTCATTGCTACAAATCCCATCTCATATGATAACAGAATATTTTAAAGGATTTTAGAGATTATCTTAATCAACCTTTCATCATGTATTAAAAAATACATGAAGAAAATGAAGGCTATAGAAACTTTGTGAGGTTAATAGTAAGTAGAAAAGCTAGACATTCAACCATCTCAAATTCTAGTTCTATTTCTGCTGTATCAGCGCACTTTGCTTATGTATCCTAAACCACTCAAAAAACCTTCAATGTTTTCCCATTGCCTAGAATAAATTACAAAGCTCAAAGTGTATCATTCAAAAGATATCTGCAATATGGCCACAGATTACTTTGTATTATCATATTGCTTTGGAGACTCTAAAAGTTAGCTATATTTAGACTTATCTGGTAGTCCTCAAATAGAACCTACATTTTCCTGCCTTAGTACTTCTAGTTGGAATTTGCTTGACAGTCTATCCCCACCCCATGCTTGCCTATTGTATTCCCAGCTTTCAAATATGGATTAAGGAAACTTCCTTTATGAAATTTGTCTTGATTCTTCAAGTCAAAATTAATCTATATGGTTACATTTGAAAAGAAAAAGGTTACAGAATAGTATGTGTGACAAATGGTTGTAAATCTTTTTGCCTGCATGCATCTAGAAGAATATTGAAAAACTGTGTTCCTTCTCTCACATTAGGTTGATATTTAAACATTTTAATCACTTATATATATGTATTTTTCATCCTATATTTAAAGAGTTGTAAGGTTGCAATTCACATAGTACTGTGTATATTGACATTTACAAAACAAAATGTAAATGTAACAATGTAAATGTTACTGTTGGCACATCACTTCTTTCAACACATCTAAGAAATAAAAATACTCTAGCAAATGTTTTAATGAGGTAAGATTTATATACAATGAAATATATATTTTAAATTATATATAAAAATACATTTTGAAAATGTATAAACTGGAGTTACCAATACCTTAATCAAGACAGAGGACCTGTCTATTAACCCTAAGAGTTACCTTGTGCAGTTTTCCAAGTAAACCTTAACCCCACTCCCCAACCCCCACCACACACACACACAGGCATTGCTCTGATTTCCATCAATATAGATTAACTTTCCCTATTCTGGTATGTCATATAATATAAGTGGGTTCATAAAGTAAGTATTCTTTTGAGTCTGGCTTCTTGCATTCAATATCAATGTTTTTGAGATTTCCTAGGTTGATGCGTGTATAAGTAGTTCATTTTTTTCCCCAAGTAATGCTGTAGTATATGAATATACCATAATGATTTGTTTATCCATTCACATGTTGAGGGACACTTGCATATTTTCAGTCTGGAGATATTCAGAGTAAAACTGATATGAACATTTTTGTGTGAGCCTTTTGGTAAATGGATGTTTTAATTTTTCCTGTGAAAATACCTACAAATGGGATTATTGGATTACTGAGTAGATGTTTAACATTTTAAGAAACAGTAAAATACTTTTCCAAAGTGGTTATACCATCTTATACTCGCACAGCAATGTGTAAGAGTCTCAGTTGCTCCGCATTCTTTATAACACCTGATGTTGGCAATCCTTTTAGTGTTGTTCTAAAAACTGAGTTCTTGTTTATGTGGTTTATTTTGGTCACTTGAATATCTTCTGTTTACTGTTTGGTCAAGTCTCTTACCAATTTTAAAGTTGAGTTGACTTTTTTTTTTTAATTTTTTTAAAATTTTTCTTCTTCTTTTTTTTTTGAGATGGAGTTTCACTCTGTCACCCAGGCTGGAGTGTGAAGGCACAATCTTGGCTCACTGCAACCTCCACCTCCTGGGTTCCAGTGATTCCTGCCTCAGCCTCCCAAGTAGCTGGGATTACAGGTACCCACCACCATGCCCGGCTAATTTTTGTAGTTTAGTAGAGACTGGGTTTCACCATGTTGGTCAGGCTGGTCTCAAACTCCTGACCTGAGGTGATCCATCCTCTTCAGCCTCTCAAAGTGCTGGGATTACAGGGCATGAGCCACCGTGCCCAGCCTGAATTGTCTTTTAAAAACTCAAGTTGTAAGAGCTTATTTTTATATACTCTGGATACAAACCTTTTGTCAGTTACATATTTTGCAAATATTTAAGTCTATGGATTGCCAATTTATTTTCTTAAAAATTTTTTGATGAACAGAAGTTTATTTTTGTGAAATCTAATCTGTCAATTTTTTCTTTTGTAATTAATTCTTTCCATGAGCTCTCTAAAAAATCTTTGCCTGCCGCAAGTTTGCAAATTTGTACGTCCCAGTTTTCTTATAGAAGCTGTATAGATTTAGCTTTTATGTTTAGGTCTACTATCTATATTGGATTGTTGGTTTATTTATTTGTTTATTTTTTGAGACAGGGTCTCACTCTGTGGCCCAGACTGGAGTGCAATGGCCCTGTCTCAGTTCACCGCAACTCCCTCCTCCCAGGCTCAAGGGATTCTCCCACCTCAGCCTCCCTAGTAGCTGGGATTACAGGCGCACACCACTACTGCCCGGCTAATTTTTGTATTTTTAGTAGAGACGGGGTTTCACCATGTTGGCCAGGCTGATCTTGAACTCCTGACCTCAAATGATCCATCCACCTCGGCCTCCCAAAGTGCTGAGATTACAGGTGTGAGCCACTGCGTCTGGCCTATTTTTATTTTTAACAAATTTATTGTGTATATTTAAGGTATACAACATGATGTTACAAGATAAATATATAGTAAAAAGGTCATTATAGTGAAGCACATTAACATATCTATCATGTTATCTATTTTGAATTAATTTTTTTATTAAGGGACTAAGTTAAGGTTTAAAGATTTTTTTTTTTTTGAATCTCCAGTTGTTTCAGCACCATTTTAAATAAGAGTTGTTCCCATTCTGGGATTATAGACATGAGCTACTGTTCCTGACTCCTTTTCTAGTTTCTTAAAATGGAAAATTGGATCATTGATTTCACATTTCTAATATAGATATTTAATATTTCAAGACTTAGCATAAAGCGATCGTGGTCAAGATAGCATGCTATTGGCAAGATAATAAACAAGAATATAGAATAGAACAGAATAGAGAACCTAGTAATAGATCTGTCAAAATATAGTCAGCTGATCTTTGACAAAAGAAGAAAGGCAATACAATAGAAAAAAGATAGTCTTTCAACAAATGGTACTAAATATGAACCTAGACATAGACTTTACACCTTTCACAAATATTAACTCAAATGGATCGTAGACCTGAACGTAAAATGCAAAACTATAAAATTCCTAGAAGATAACAGGAGAAACACTAGATGACCTTGGGTCTTACAATGACTTTTAAGATACAACACCAAATGCATGATCCATTGAGAGACATAATTGATAAGCTGGGCCTCATTAAAATTAAATACTTCTGCTCTGCAAAAGACACTGTCAAGAGAATAAGACGACTAGTCACATACTGAAGATAATATTTTCAGAAGACATTTCTGATAAATTGCTATTATCCAAAATATACAAAGAACTCTTAAAACCCAACAATAAGAAAAATAAACAACATGATTAAAAATGGGTAAAAGACCTGAAGAGATATCTCACTGAAGAAAATATACACATGTCAAAGTAGCATACAAAAAGATACTCAACATCATATTATTTTCTCTTCTTCTTGTTCTTGTTCTTCATCCTCCTCCTCCTCCAACCCCCCCGCCTATTTTTGAGATAGGGTCTTGCTTTGTCACCCAGGCTGGAATACAGTGGCACAATCATGGCTCATTGCAGCCTCAGCTTCCCTGGCTCAAGCGATCCTCCTGCCTCAGCTTCTGGCTTAGCTAAGACCACAGGCATGTACCACCACACCCAGCTAATTTTTAAAAATTTTCTGTAGAGATGAGGTCTCACTTTGTTGCCCAGGCTGATCTTGAACTCCTGAACTCAAGCTCCCCTCCCACGTTGGCCTCCCAAAGTGCTGGGATTCCAGGTGTGAGCCACTACACCTGACCTTTCAATATCAGATTTCATTAGGGAATTGCAAATTAAAACAAAAATGAGGTATCACTGCACACTTATTAGAATGGGCAAGTCCAAAACACTGACAGCACTCAAAGCTGGTGGAGATGTGGAGCAACAAGAAGTCTCATTCATGCTGATGGGAATGCACAATGGTATATCCACTTTGGAATATTGTTTGGCCGTTTCTTATAAAACTAAACATACTCTTGTCTGGGTGTGGTGACTCATGCCTGTAATCCCAGCACTTTGGGAGGCTGAGGTGGGCAGGCCACTTGAGGACAGTAGTTCGAGACCAGCCTGGCCAAAATAGTGAAACCCTGGCTCTACTAAAAAATACAAAAAATTAGCCGGGTATGGTGGCAGGTGCCTGTAGTCCCTGCTACTCATTAGGCTGAGGCATGAGAATTGCTTGAACCCAGGAGGTAGAGGTTAAAGTGAGTCGAGATGGTGCCACTGCACTCCAACCAGGACAATAGAGTGAGACGCTGTCTTCAAAAACAAAACAAAACAAACAAACAAAAAACCTAAGCATACTCTTACCATACGATTTAGTAATCTGTTGATTAACTAAATGAGCTGAAAACTGTGTCCACACCAAACCTGCACATGGGTATTTATAGCAGTTTTACTCATAATTGCCCTAACTTAGAAGTAACCAAGATGCCCTTCAGTAGGTGAATGGATAAATGAACTATGATACATCCAGACAATGGAATATTATTCATCACTAAGTTATCAAGTCAGAAGCAGACCTGGAGGAAATTTGAATGCATATTACTCTGCAAATGAAGCCAATTTGAAAGGCCACATACTATGTGATTCCAACTGTATGACATTTTGGGAAAAGGCAAAATATGGAGACAGTAAAATGATCAGTAGTTTCCAGGGATGAGGGACCAGAGAGGGATGAAGAAGAAGAACACAGAAGATTTTTAGGGCAGTGAAATTACTCTATATGGTACTACAATGGCAGATACGTGTCATTATACATTTGTCAAAGCCTGTAGAATATACAGTACCATGAGTGAACCCTAAACTTTAAAATGTAAAACTATGGGCTTTGAGTGATAATGATAGTAAACCAGAAGCAGTAACACATTCTTGAGGGGACTTCAGAGATTACTACCACTGTCAAGTACTTGAAATATGAAATATGCAGGGATGTTGATACCCACCACATTTCTCATTCAACTCACATATGTGGCATGTGTAGAAAACAGATGGATCTTGGCCAAGTGCAGTGGCTCATGTCTGTCATCACAGCACTTTGGGAGGCTAAGACAGGAGGATTCCTTGAGGCCAGGCGTTCAAGACCAGCCTAGGCAATATAGTAAGACCTCCCCAACCCCCGCATCTCTAAAAAATGAAAATAAATAAATTTAAAAACTGATGGATCTTGGAGAATGACAGTGGATTATTATTATAAACTTAACCAGGTGGTGACTCCAATTGCAACTGTTGTTCCATAAGAGGTTCATTAAGGAAATTAAGACACCTCCCTTGTACCTGATGCAAATGCTTTTTTTTCCTGCAATGTCTGTTGGTAAAACACAACCAGAAGTCATTTATTTTTAGCTGGTCAGGCCAGCAATATACCTTCACTGTCCTACTTCAGGGGTATACCAATTCTTCAACCCTGTACCATAATTTAGTCTGCAGGGCTCTTTCCCTTCAACAAGATAACACACTAGCACATTAAATGGATGATATGCTGATTGAACTTAGTAAACAGGAAGTAGACTTCAGTAAGACATTTTCCTGTCAGAGGGTGGGAAGTAAAACTGACAAGATTTCGGGGGACTTCTACCTCAGTGAAGTTTCTAGGTGTCATGTGTGTGTGGTGTGGGATATGTTGAGCTGTATCTTCTAAGGTGAAGGATAAGTTGTTGTACCTGGCATCTTTTACAACCAAAAAGAAGCACAATGCCTAGTGAGTCTCTTTACATTTTAGAGACAACATATTTGTCATTTGGATGTGCTACACTGGCCCATTTATTAAGTAAACAGAAAAGCTGCTGGCTTTGAGTTGGAACCCAGAACAGCAGAAGACTCTGCCACAGGTCCAGGCTGCCCTTCACGGTGCTCTGCCACTTACGCCATATGATCCAGCAGATCTGATGTTGCTTGAAGTGTCAGCCATGGGTAGATAGGCTGTTTGGAGCCTTTGGCAGGTCCCTCTAGATGTAGAGGACAATGATCTTTTTATTGGATTAAACTTTAGAACCTGAACCTGAAGAGCCTAAAGATTTTTTAGAAAGTGCGAAACATGAAGAAGTAGAGGAAGAATCTAAGAAGGAGGAGGAAGAAGAAATACATGCAGAAGAACCAACAATACCCGCCAACTTGGAACGACTTTGGTCTTTTTCCTGTGACTTAACCAAAGGCCTCAATGTGAGCAGCCTTGCCTGGAATAAAACAAATCCAGTAAGTTATGAAACATTTGAACAATTCTGTTTCTACCATTGAAGGGAAATTATCAAGTTCGAATAATGAAGAATTGCTTTCCTTAGATATGGGACAAGGAATTAAAATTGACCATAACTTTGAGTTTTAGAATGCCCCTAAAACAAGTTCCAGTTTAAAAAGGGGGAAATGCAAATAGTTACAAAATAATGTTTTTCTCCTTTAATGTAGTAAACATTTAATGTATAAAACATTACCATTTTTATTTTAGGGGATCTACTTGGGACATGGCATTCTCTGAATTCATGTTAGATATGGATAAGTAAACTAGAGGATTGGTAGATTTATTTAATGTATACCAAAACTCATGTGCCCAAATTTATATTAGTCTCAAAGTAGTCATATTTGGAAGTGTATACTTAATCTAGTGACCCTACAAGTGTGCAAAATAATTTTGAGATTCCTTAAAATACTGTTACCACTGATATTAGCAAGTACTTAAACAGCACTTAGTACGTAGCAGGCACCATTGTGTTTTCACTGTACTAACACAACAACCCTATGAATTAGATACTATTATTCTTCTCATTATGTTGAAAGGAAACTGAAGCACAAAAAGCGTAAGTAATTTGCCCAAAGTCACACCACTAGTAGGTGAAACAGCCAAAATTCAAATGCAAACGTCTGGCTCCATAGTTCTTGCTCTTAACTACTACACTGACAAAAGTCATCTTGAGGCAAATAAGATGAATTGTCAAGTTGGAGAATTATATGTTTGGTTGTAAAAAAGAGAGAATTGCAGAGTAATTAGACTAATTTTCTTCTGGGATTTATAAACTGGTTCTGAAGGTATTTCCCAGTTAACAATTCCAACAGTTTTTCAGGTAATGGCAGTATCTTTGATATAAATATTTATATCGTTGAAGCAGTCAAAACCAATTTATTTAAATTATATTATATTTTGTATGTTTAAGAATTAGCCTTATTATTTTATTGCCACACCTTATCAGGTGCTTTGTGCAGACATGACAGTTGTCATAGTTATTAAAAAACCGAAAGTCTATAATCATTTCCATTGAAATCTAAATAACACATTATTTTAATTATGTGTATTATTTTGTAACAAAGTAACGTACTTTTATTATGAATTTATCTTTATAAAACTATATTTGGGACTGTCTTGTCAATTAGTGGAATTAATTTTAATTAATTAATTTTTTGGAGAGATGGGGGTCTTGTTTTGTTGCCAAGGCTGGTCTTGAACTCCTGGTTTCTAGTGATCCTCCTGCCTTGGCCTCCCGAAGTGCTGGTTTTACAGGTGTGAGCTACCATGCCTGTCCTGTAAATAGGATTTAATAAATCTGTAATAAAGATATATGAAACATTTTTAGAAACTGAATATACTAGCATTTTAAAAATTAATGCATTGCTATGGAGATTAAATTAAATAATTTTGAATGAGCCTAAATGCAAACATATTACAGATGGAATCTATAATATTTATTAATTCATTGTATAAATATTTAGTGAACATTAACTCTGTGCCTAGTACACTGTTAAGGCACTAGAGACACAGTAGTAATGAAGTTATACATAGACCCTACCTGTATAATAATTTTGAACGTGCTATGATGAGGAAATAAACAGTGCTGTGGGGACACATACAAGAAGCTCTTGACTGTTTCTTAGAGAAAGTAATGCCTCTGCAGAGTCTAGAAGAGATAAATAGGGATTTGTCAATATCAGGGTGAAAGGGTATAGTAGTGAAGACTGTTTTTAAGACAGAGAGAATTGTGGAGAGATAATGTTGTCCTGAAAGTAAGGTGGTGATAAGAAAATGTAATATTCTAAAATTAAAGGTATTCTGGTTACAGAGCAGAGGCTGGATTTGTTCAGTTATTAAGCTTTTGCCTATTTGTATTTACATATGCATTTCTAGAAATGACCTCCTGTATAGGCAGCTCATGCTGCCTTAGCAAAATATTATAGACTGGATGTCTTAAAGAACAGCAATTTATTTTCTCATAAATCTGGAGGCTGGAAAGTCTAAGATCCAAGGGCTGCTGATTCAGTTTCTGGTGAGAGCTCTCTTCCTGGCTTGCAGTGGCTGCCTTTTCACTGTGTCCTCGCATGGCAGAGAGAGATCTATGGTGTATTTTTCTCTTTTTATAAAGTCACCAGTCCTGTCTCATTAGGACCCCATCCTTTATAATCTCATTTAACCTTAGATTCCTCCTAAAACCCCTATCTCCACATACAATCATATTGGAGGTTAGGCCTTCAACATATGAATTTTAAGGGGACACAGTTCAGTCTATGGCACCTACCTTTAACTTGTGTCCTTTATTTTACATTTGAAATAATTAGGTAGTCCTCAAAAACTCAAAATATATTATAACCTATTAACACAATCTCAGAAGACTACCTTAATATGTAAAAGAACTTGTTAGCAATTGGTTATTTTTAGGTGCTTATCTTTCAGTCTGCAAATTAGAAGCGTTACACTGATTAATTTTTTTGCTTAGGAATATGGAGGTATAGAGTAAAAACAGATGGTGTACTGGCATTTTTTCCTCTCAGTCGAAATGTCTTACTACTATTTTTAACACAGCTCATTAATATATATGTTTATATATTTACCAATATTTTAATGCTATCTTCTCTTATTTTTAAATGTATTTTTCTGGTTTTCAGGATCTTTTGGCTGTTGGCTATGGGCACTTTGGATTTAAAGAGCAAAAAAGAGGATTGGCTTGCTGCTGGTCAATAAAGAATCCCATGGTAACCCAAACAAGAATAAGAAGCATTTTTATCTGGCTGTTGACAAAATTCTCATAAAGTATATAATTACATGTAATAAATAAAGTCTAGAAAATTTTATCAATTAAGACTATTTTCTTTGGTTTAACTCATAGCAATTAAAATTTGTTCTTGTTGACATAGGGTAAAGAGAATTCATTTATAAATTCATTCAGTAAATATTTATTGAACATGTACTATATGCTTATATATGATGATGCAGAGTTGAACCATTATTGATTTTCACAGCTAATTATAAAGAAAAATGAATCTGTAAATGAAAATCCTTTGAAAATTATGGGTTTTTTTGTTTGTTTGTTTGTTTTTCTTTTGAGACAGAGTCTTGCATTGTCGCCCAGGCTGGAGTGCAGTGGTGCGATCTTGACTCACTGCAACTTCCACCTCCTGGGTTCAAGCGATTCACCTGCCTCAGCCTCTCAAGTAGCTAGGACTACAGGTGTGTGCCACCACACCCAGCTAATTTTTGTATTTTTAATAGAGACGGGATTTCACAATGTTGGCCAGGATGGTCTTGATCTCTTGACCTCGTGATCCTCCTGCCTCGGCCTCCCAAAGTGCTGGGATTACAGGTGTGAGCCACCGGAGCCCAGCTGAAAATTATGTTTTTAAAATACCTGGTGGTTTCTTAATATATGAATACCTCCTTATCACCTGACTGTTATTCTCAATAGAAATAAAATAAATTTATATGACCTTCTTATTGTCATACATTTTTCAGAGAGAATGAATATAAAGAATCATAGTAGTAATTTTGCTAGACAGCCCTAGTCAATCTGTTAAAGTTTTATATTTAGTTTTGATTCACAACTGAAATGCAAAGTAGAAAACTTAGAGAAGGGCCAGAAGAGCATATAAAAATGACTAAAATTTTTATAAATACCTCTAGTCTGTAATATCTATAACAATGTTTGAATAAACTTAGCTATATGTCATGTAAATCTGGGTTTATATAGCATAAAAGAAAGGAAGAAGCAATTTTAAATGTGGAGGGATTGACATTGGATTCATCATCAGTAGTCTGTCTTCTTTTTTATGTAGGTGGTTGAAAACAGGAAAGGATTTAAATTAGACATTCAAACAAAACAAACTCTTCATGGGGTTGTAGAACAGAGTAACTTGTAACTTGGGGAGTTTTAGAACTTTTTCTCTTCATTCTTTAGATAATCCAAGCATCTGAAACAAATACTAGAATACAGGAATATATGCTAGATGATTAGTTTTTTGTTCCCATAAGAAGGTAGACATGTGATGGTAATACTAATCCTGCTGAAAGATTACCAAAATATTATTGTAGAAGGCTGTGCTGTACTTCCCTTCCTTCTTTCCTTCCTTCCTTCCTTCCTTCCTTCCTTCCTTCCTTCCTTCCTTCCTTCCTCCCTCCCTCCCTCCCTCCCTCCCTCCCTCCCTCCCTTCCTTCTTTCTTTCCTTCCTTCCTTCCTTCCTTCCTTCTTTTCTTTCTTTTTGAGATGGGGGTCTTGTTATGTTGCCCAGGCTGGTCCCAAACTGCTGGTCTCAAGTGATCCTCCCACCTCAGCCTCCCTAGTAGCTAGGATTCCAGGAGTGAGCCCCCATGCCCAACACTCTATTTCTTAAAGTCATTGAGTGCTGAGGATTCATACTTGTATCAAAGGAAATGACCAAGTGAAGTTTTATTCTTTTCTGTACTGGAAATGAGGAGGACAGAAGTAACTGAATGTGGGCTAACTCTGCTCACATACCCACTGCCACCAAACTAAATCTCAGCCACCATTATATTCTGTCTTACTGTAGTCTACAAAAACAAGTTGAAAATGTAATTTTTTAAAATTTAGTGGCCAGAACGTATTTATCAGAGTCCATATGGAGTTACTGCTGTGGATTTTTCAATTGGAGCACCTAACCTTTTAGCAGTTGGCTACCACAATGGCACAATTGCAATTTACAATGTACGGAGCAACAGTAATGTTCCAGTTCTGGATAGTAGGTAAGAACCTGAGAATTAGATAAATGTATAATACATGCTTTTTCAGGAGGATTTACTCTAATGTTATTTAGTTTTGAGTAAATATTTATGTCGTTACTGAGAGTGATACCATTATTTTTGAAACATTTAATAATCCCTCATGTTGTCTCTGCAGCTGGAATGGTGTGTCCTAATAGCTCCTTCAACTTCTTCTCTGCCCATCTCACTGACCAACTTCCTCTGGCTTCACAGTTTATGCTTATTCTTAAACTACTGCTTTGGTTTCACTTCTTCCAGGAAATTTTCCCATTCCTTTCTTTTGTGCAACCTGTACATACCTTTATCATAGCACTTATCATATTATATATAAAATTATGTATGTGTATATATATGTAAATCTATCTAATCTCTATCTATCTATCTATCTATCTATCTATCTATCTATCTATCTATCTTGCTAAGAAGGATATAAGTTCCTTGAGAGCAAGGATTGAATCTTACATACCTTTCTATCATCAGCATGTCATTGAAAATTGGACATATAACAGGAGTCTAGTAAGTGTTTGATGAATAATTAATGAATAAATGAGTTATATGAGGAAAGCCAAAAGGTTAGAGGTGAAAGATATTAAAAAGACTAGGTTTTTGTAATAGACAAGATACCAATGGGGCATGTTTGTAAAAGTGTTTGAATAAACTTAGCTAGAACTAGAAATAACCATTAAAGCAGAGGCTCCTGAACTTAACTTCAAATTATTTGCAGTTTTGTAAGCATGGGCCTTTGTGCTTGTTTCTGGGAAGAGGGTCCATAATTTTCACCAAAAAATCAAAGATATGTATGATTTTTAAAATGTTCAGAAGTGATTGCATTGGAGGGTTTGTATTAAAAATCAAGGTAGTCAGTACCATGAAAAAAAATCACATTAATCTGATAGGAAAAGAGAGTAATCTGAGAAGTGAGTTTAATTTTTCAGAAAAATTTTAACTGTAATCCATAGAGAGAGTTAAACCAATGGGCAATCTTGAAACGTAGGAAGAAGAGTGAAATACAGAAAGAAGAATTGTTTACCTGGATAAGATTTAAATGATTAACAACTTAATTCATAAAAACATTATAAAGATGAAAATACTTATATTCAATGTGTCTAAAATAAAGTAAAAGTCAGAATTTACACAACTAAACTAAGAAAGAATTAATGAATTGAGTAAGAAAAGTAGATTCTGAAAAGAAAGAACATTTTTGCTTTTGTATTGAAGTTATGATAGCTAATATAGTTAAAGACCAGTACAATTTTTCTTTTGTAAGAAGTAGAAAAAATAACAGTGACTGTTAAGTAGAAAAGAGGTTGTCTTTTCTATTTTTTAAAATATTTAAAAGTATTTTTGAACAATAAAAGGATTATATAACTAGGTCGTGATCTTCTAGAAAGCTGACCTTATCATTTATACTCCAAGGCCTTTAATAAATTATTATAATGATTATATGTTTAGTATTTTTTTACTGTTTTAGTGAATCACCTCAAAAACATTTGGGACCTGTCTGGCAACTACAGTGGATAGAACAAGATCGAGGAACAACAGGAGATGACAAAAGAGAAATACTAGTTTCTATATCAGCAGATGGAAGAATCGCCAAATGGGTTATACGAAAAGGACTAGATTGTTATGGTAAAAGAAAAATCAAGTTATCTTTTTCTTGTTACATGCTGAATTAAAATTTTCTAGTTAACCATGTGTGAAAGGTGACAAATTTTGGTTTGGCCAATAAGAAAAAAATTGGGCTTGGTCATTGTTTTTCTAAGCAGCTAGTTCTAGTGTGTGCTAATTTTAGCCTAATTACATGCAAATTTGGCAGAACTAATATTATTATTTGCAGAAGAAATACACATGATATTTGCGGTAGTCTTTCATGTGGTAAATAACAAGTTATATATGTTTTTCTTTAAATACAGATTTGATGCGATTAAAGAGAACTACAACTACCAGTAACAGAAAAGGAGGGGAAAAGGAAAAGAAAGACGAAGCTTTGATATCTCGACAGGCTCCTGGAATGTGTTTTTCTTTTCATCCCAAGGTAAATCATTTCACTCTTATTTACCACTGGATATAACAGTTTCCAAAATTGAAGTGTATTAAGTCATAAAACAAGACCAAATATTAGCCTGTTAATGAATACTGTGCCTAATATATTAGAGACAGAAAGTAGATAAATGATTGTCTGGGCTAGGGGATGCAGGTGGAAGAATAGGTGACGAGGGAGGGAAAAGTAGGGAATGACTTACTAATGATGATAGAGTTTTTTTGGGAGTGATGAAACTAAAATTGATGGTGGTGATGGTTGCAGAACTCTGTGAACAAACTAGAAACTATTGGATTATATACTTGATACGTGTGAATTATATGATGTGTGAATTATGTGATATGTGAATTATATTCCAATAAAGATTTTTTTAAATTGTGCTTTGTAAGTGAAGAAATAAGCACAGATTTAACTGCTAACCTAAGGTGGAATGGTACATTCCAGTTGGCTATACTATGATCTTTATCTGCTTTTGCAGCTAGATAGATGAGAGGTATATATTTCTGAGGAACTATGGAAAGATTCTCTTTACAACTCTGTGCTTAACTTGAGTGCCTCTCCTTGCCCCACTTGGTCACTCTGCTGCTCTATCATACTTACAGAAACTGAATCCACTTATATATAGTCTTCTACATTTCAATTTGCATGGTGACTCTCAGGATTTGGGGATTAGAAAGACCACTTAAATTCATGTTTACCGAGAATCAAATCAGAGCACAGTTAATGAAGTCCTTCTTTTTCTTTATCTGGAGATAGTTTGTTTTTTATTTTTAATTTATATGGGTACATAGTAGGTATATATATTTATGGGGTACATGTGATGTTTTGATACAGGCGTACAATGAATAATAATCACATCATAGACTATGGGGTATCCGTCCCTTCAAGCATTTATCCTTTGTGTTACAAACAATCCAATTATACTCTTTTAGTTCTTTTAAAGTGTACAATTAAATTATTATTGACTATAGTCACTCTGTTGTGCTATCAAATACTAGATCTTATTCATTCATTCTATTTCTTTGTACCCATTAACCATCCCCACCATCCCCCTACCCCCAACTACCTTTCCCAGCCTCTGGTAACCATCCTTGTACTCTCTATCAATCTGGAGATACTTTGTAATCAGAAAATTCAGCCACTGTGATAGGCTTTTTCAGAACATGTATTCCATGTTTTCTGTTACATGTAATATGATCATCTCTTTGGTGACACCATCATCTACGTCATTATGCAAACCAAGACTTGAACTCCTCTATTCTACCCTATCATCCAAATGATACTTAAATTTTATTGTCCCATCCCTTCAAGTCCAAGCCTGCTATTGCTAATGCAGTTCAGACCTTTCTTATTTTTTACTTTAATTACTACAGCCATCTTCTAACTTCCTTCATTATCAAATTCCTGTAATTCACCTTAACTTTGACTATAGAACAGTAGTTCTCAATGTGGGCAGGGAGGGGAGAATTTTCCCAGTAGGGAACATTTGGCAATGATTGGAGATATTTGTGGTTGTTGCAGCTGTCAGGAATTGAGGTGAGGGTGGGAAAGTGCTACCGGTATCTCTGGGAAGAGACCAGAGATGTTGCTAAACATCCTTCAGTATACAGGCAGCCACCACCCTCCCAGTGCACATCAGTCCCCAACAGAGAATTATCTAGCCCAAAATGTCAATAACGCTTGGTTGAAAAAAACCTAGTCTAGTGTCCTGAAGTGTCTTTGGCATAAGGAATTCAAGATGATCATATGGTCTGTAAATAAAAACAGTTTTGCTTCTTTCTTTCTAACCTGGTTGCCTTTATTTCTCTTCCTTGTGTGATTGTACTGGTTACAACCTCCAGTACAGGGATGAGTAAAGATGATGAAAGCATGCATATCTGTATTGTTCCTGATCTTAGAGGAAAAGCATTTAGTCTTTTACTATTAGGTATGGTGTCAGATGAAGGCTTTTTGTAGACGCAGTTAATCAGATTGAGGAAGTTCCATTACATTCCTAGTTTGCTGGGTGGTTCTTATTCGGAATGGATGTTGGATTTTGTTAAATGCTTTTCCGTATGTATAAAGATGATCATATAGTTTTTCTTTTCAAGGTTGTTAATATGGTGAATTAGATTGATTAATTTTTGAATGTTTATCCCTGAAATAAACTTTATTTCATTGTGGTTTATTACCCTTTTTAATATACTAGCAAATTTGATATAGTGAAATTTTGCTTAGAATCTTTGAATCTTTGGTTAGAAGAGAGGCTGATCTATAGTTTTCTTGTGACATCTTTGACTTTGCTATCAGGGTAATCATGTCTGCACAGAATTCCTTTTAGAAATAATTTTCATAAAATTAGTATGAGTTCTTCATTATATACTTAATAGAATTAACCATCTGGGCCTGGAGTTTTCTTTGTAGGGAGATTTTTAATTTTTAACTACAAATTCAAATTTTAATATATGTAGGGTTATTATGGTTATGTATTGCTTCTTGAGTGAGCTTTGGTAATTTGTGTCTTTTAAGGAATTTGTCTATTTTATCAAAGTTGTGGAATTTATTGACATAATATCCCCTTAGCATCCTTTAATAACTGTGGAATATATAGTAATCTCACCTCTAATTTTTTTTTTTTTTTTTTTTTTTTTTTTGAGACAGAGTCTCACTCTGTCACCTAGGCTGGAGTGCAGTGGTATGATTATAACTCACTGTAACTTTGAACTCCTGGGCTCAAGCTATCCTCCCACATCAGCCTCCTAAACAGCTAGGATTATAGCCACACACCACCATGCCTGGCTAATTTATTATTTAATTTAATTTAATTTAATTTTTTTGAGACATGATCTCACTCTGTAGTCCAGGTTGGAGTGCAGTGGAGTGATCTTGGCTCACTGCAACCTCCATCTCCTGGGTTCAAGCGATTCTCCCACCTCAGTCTCCTGAGTAGTTGGGATTACAGGTGTGCACCACCATGCCCAGCTAATTTTTTGTATTTTTTTTTAGTAGGGATGGAGTTTCACCACAGTGGCCAGGCTGGTCTTGAACTCCTGACCTCAAGTGATCCTCCTGCCTTGGCCTCCCAAAATGCTGGGATTACAGGCGTGAGCCACCGCACCTGGCCTAATTTATTTTTATTTTTATTTTTGTAGTGGTGTAATCTTGCTATGGTGCCCAAGCTGGTGTCAAACTCCTAGGCTCAAGTGATCCTCCTGCCCTGGCCTCCCAAAGTGCTGGGGTTATAGGCATAAGCCATGACATTGCCCTGTGATTCCTAATATTAGTAATTTGTGTCTTCTCTCTTTTCCTGATTAGTCTGACTTATGTTTATCAATTTTGTTGAACTCCAAGAAATGGCTTTTGACTTAATTGGTTTTCACTATTTTGTTTGTTTTCTTTATCATCGATTTCCACTTTGATCCTTATTTCTCTTATTTACTTTGGTTTTAATTTGCTCTTGTTTTCCTAATTTTTTAGAATGAAAGCAGAGGTCATTGATTTATGACTGTTTTCTTTTCTAATGTAGTTATTTGTGCTATAATTTTTTCCTAAGTACTGCTTTAGCAGCATCCCCAAAATTCTGATATGTTATTTCATTTTCATTCTGTTCAAATGACCAATTTTCTCCCTTGATTTCTTCTTTGATGGATGGGTTATTTAGAAGCATGTTATTTAGTTTCCAGATATTATTTCCAGATATTAAGCATGTTATTTATTTTCCAGATTTCCAAAGGCTTTTCTGTTACCAATTTCTAATTCAATCCCACCATAATTACAGAAAACACTTTTTATAAACCGAACTCTTTGAATTTATTAAGATTTGTTATAAAGCCCAGTATGTTGTCTGTATTGGTAAATATTTCCTGTATACTTGAGAAAAATATGTATTATGCTTTTCTTAGTTAGAATATTCTATAAATGTCATTCAGGTTAAATTGGCTGATAATATTGTTCAAGATTACTTCTCTTTGCTGATTTTCTTCCTACTTCTTTCAATTATTGAGAAAGAGGTATTAAAGTCTCCAACCATAATTGTAGATTTGTCTATTTTTCCTTGTAATTCTATCAGTTTTGCTTTGTGTATCTGGATGCTTTCTTATTAGGTACATACATATGTTTAGCATTATTATGTCCTATTGATCAGTTAACTCCTTTATCACGATGAAATGACCCTATTTATAACTTGTGATTTTTTTTTTTACTCTGAAATCTACTTAGTGTGATATTAGTATAGCCACTCCAGCTTACTTTTAACTGGTGTTAGCCTGGTTTATCATTTTTTATGCTTTTTCTTTTTACCTTTTTATCTCTTTATACTTAAATTTTTTTGTAGGTAGCATATAATTGGGTCTTGCCTTTTTATACAATCTTAAAATCACTGCCTTTTAATTATGATGCCAAGATCATTTACACTTAGTTTGATTATTAGTATGGTTAGGTTTGAGTCTAACATCTTGCTTGAAGGGGGCATCTATAAAATATCTGGCTTCCTTATCTTGAGACAGGACTCTGAAGGGCCATCTTTTCTCCATAGCTTCTTATACTTGGGACTAAGCCCTTGATTGCAACTGCATCACGGCTCAACTGAAATATCTGCCCATTCCTGTTTCCTACATAGAAGTTGTTCCTGAGAGCACTCCCTGACACTTCTGGCATGAAATTTCAGAGTTTATTTCCTGGGAAACCCAACTTTTAACAATGACATTGAAGATCGCTAGTGAAAAATGACCACTTATAAATGGTGTTAGAATAATAAGTATCCATATTAAAAAAGGAATTAGATTTCTATCCTATCATACACAAAAACCTTTCAGAAGAAAATGTAGGAAAATATCTCTAGGACCTTAAGGTAGGGAAAGATTTCTTAAAGCACAAAAAAATGCTAAATATAACAGAAAATGAGAACTTATGTTTATCAAAGACGGTAAAAAGAAAATAAAAAGATAAGTCATACACTGGGAGAAGATATTTATAACATGTTATAGACAAAGCAATCGATTCTAGAAAATATGAAGAACTTATACAAATGGAAAATAACAAGACATATTATTACTAAAATGATCGGGACACAAACAGAAGAGGAAACACAAGTGGCCAATGAACATAAAGTGCTCAACCTTATTAATATTCAAATAAATAGGAATTAAAAATGGTTGATATAATTTTGCATCTAATAGAATGGCAACATTTAAGATTTCTGATGTAAGCAACTGTCAAACAGAATGTGAGTCAGATAACTTTTATACAGTACTGTCTGGGAATATGTATTGGTAATACCACTTTGGGAGAAATTATACTTTATCATATAGTTTATTTTTTTCTTTTTTTTAATATCATGTAGTTCAAAAGTGTGTATCTGTCTTTTCTTTGACAAGTTGTAATGAAAGAGCACTTACTGTTTCCCTGGACTGCTGGTTCCATTGTCAGGTACCTCTAAATGTTAGAAAATTTCTTATTTATTTTAAGCCAGTGTTTTTCTATGTAATTTCCAGACAGATATTAAATGCTACCCTAATTCCAGCAAAGGACCAATTTATATTTTCTTTTGCACAGTAGTCTTTCAGGTAGTTTGATTATTATAAAATCATGACAAAAGGAAAAGACAAGACTGGTATATTCAAGATAGCGCTTTTAGTTTGGGTTCTCGAATTGATTTTAATAGATCCAGAAATATCTAATCTTCTATTTATGACGCTTACTAATGTATCACAAGCCAATGCATTTCGATGTTCTGTGTTGTAGGACACAAATATCTATTTGGCTGGCACTGAAGAAGGTCATATTCACAAATGTTCTTGTTCATATAATGAACAATACCTAAATACCTACAGAGGACATAAGGTTAGTTTAATTATAGAAGGTTGGAACATTTATTTTGTATTTCTGAAAAAATAGTACCATTATACAAAGAATATGTAATATGCAATAAATTTACAACTTCAGAGTTAAAAATACCATCTTGAATTAAGTGTTTTCTTCTATGGAAACCACCAATAATGTATGGGGCATTTTATTTGAGTTCTAGATATCCTTGATTTCTTCTTGAAAGTTTTGGAAGTCACAAGTTTTGTTTCTAAAAGACTTTGCTTATGATAACATGCTGATCCTAAAGTAAAATTGTCTTTCACCCATACCTAGTCTCTATAGCTTTTTTTTTTTTTTTAAGAGATGGGTCTCACTGTTACCCAGGCTGACCTTGAACTTCCACTTTATCTTCCACTTGATCTTCCCACTTTAGCCTCTAAAGAAGCTGGGACTACAGGCAAACACCACTGCACCTGGCTGTATATCTTGTCATGATTGTTTCAGCCACTTTTTTTTCATTTTCTCCGTCCTTTCTTTCTTTTCTTAATACTCTTTATTTTTTCAAAGTATGCATAATATGTATTAAATTTAGTGAATATTGTAGCAACTATATTTTTATGTTTCTAAATGTAATAATTTAGGGAAGATTCAATCTATGATCTTATTCTCAGCTAAAATACTGCCCACACAATAATGAGTTGTGTGAAAATCTAGAAATCTTAGCATTTTTAATTTGCTAGTCAAGTTTAAAATAAATGATGTTAAATATTGTTTACCTATGTATTTTTTTTTTATTTCTAGGGTCCAGTGTATAAAGTGACGTGGAATCCATTTTGTCATGATGTATTTTTAAGCTGTTCTGCAGATTGGGGTGTTATTATATGGCAACAGGAGAGTGTCAAGCCATTTTTGAGTTTTTATCCAACTACTTCTGTTGTTTACGATGTTGCCTGGTCTCCAAAATCATCCTATATATTTGCAGCTGCAAATGAGAACAGGGTGGAGATTTGGGACCTTCATATCAGCACGTAAGTGTTACTATTTTTCTGGGGTAAATTTACAGTAGAAGCAGTTCAAACTAAATTATAGCTGATAGCTTTGACACCAGTTAGAGGGTACTGTAGTTACTTTAAAAGAAGTAATAGTTTATAAGAGTCTTTTATGAATAAAGATAATACCAGGATGCTATATTAATGTTAATTATTTATACCGTATATGATTTTAAAAATATTTGAATGAAAGTAGTTTACCTTGTCTGGGCACAGTGGCTCACACCTGTAATCCCAGCACTTTGGGAGGCTGAGGCAGGTGGATCACTTGAGGTCAAGAGTTCAATACCAGCCTGGCCAACATGGCGAAACCCCGTCTCTACCAAAATATACAAACTAGCCAGGTGTGGTGGCATGCACCTGTAGTCCCAGCTACTCAGGAGCGTGAAACAGGAGAATCACTTGAACCCAAGAGCTGGAGGTTGCAGTGAGCCAAGATTGAGCCAGTGTCCTCCAACCTGGGCAACATAGTAAGACTATCTCAAAAAAAAATAAAGAAAGAAAGAAAGAAAGTAGTTTACCTTACTCATCTCCTCAAACTTTTACAGGACGATATAGGATATAATAGCTATCTTGAGTTCTTATTCATTGCCTGATTTAGAGAAACATACAGAGGCATTTTTACATTTTTAATTAAAAATTTTCTATGATAGAAAAAAGGGAGAAAATAATTATTTTTGCAACATTTACTTATGCTCTTACCTTGTTTCAAAACATATTCAAAGGGGTATGAACTTAATTAAAATTTTTGATTTAACATATTACATCAAAGTTATTAGAGGATTATCTAAATTAATTTATTCTTCCTAATATGGAAACTTAATACAATGTTGGAATAAAAAGGTTAATGGTTCTACTTTTTCAATTGGAAATTATAATATATCTTTATGTTAGTTTTTAGCAAAAACAGCAAGAAAATAAATTCTTGTTTGAAAGAAATGATGTCAAATTCAATGGGTTTATTCTTCATGAGAATTTTTTTTGCTAGGAATTATAATTCAGTAATTTTAAAATTTTGTCCTGGTTTGTTCTATAAAACAGTATGAACCAAAAATCAAGGATTACCAGTATGAGGTGACTAATATATACAGTGGCTGCTTAAATAATCCCACCTCTGATTTTAATTTTTCTGGAAAACCTGTAATTCCCAGGACAACACATTTTTAAAAGAAGTATACAAACTTGCTACTTCTTTTCTTTTGAGAACCCTAGGTAGATTGCTTTAGATAATGAAGACTAGGAAAACTTCTTATTCAAAATGTACTTTTATGTTCTAGAGGTTCATTTGGATAAAAACATTATTCTGTTAAAAGACAGTTATTATTTAAGAAGTTGTGTTAGAGGTCTCCAGAGAAACAGAACCAATAAGATGTATGTACTTACATCTGTTGTTGTCTCTGTCTCTATATATCTCTATTTTTATATCTATCTCTTGAGAGAGAGAGAGAGACATTTATTCTAAGGACTGGGTCCTATCAAGTATGAAATCTGCGGTGCAAGCTGGCAGGCTGGCAGGCTGGAATTTCCAGCAGAAGTCATGTTGCAGTCTTGAGAAGAAAGGCATTCTGCAGGTAGAATTTTATTCCACTTTGGGTGGATATCAGTCTTTTCTTTTAAGACCTTCAACTAATTGGATGAAACCTACCCACATTATGGAGGGTAATAGGCTTTATTCAAATTCTAGTGAATTAAATATTAATTGTATTTGAAAAAAATACCTTTAAAATAGACTGATGTTTCACCAAACAACTGGGTACCATAGCCTAGCCAAGTGGACACACAAAATTAACCATCACAAAAGTTTAAATTTATGAGTTCCCATCTTAATTGTGAAGTACTTTAATTTACCTGGTTGAAATTAGTTCATTGAAGAAATGAAGGTTTTGATTAAGGAGTGAGGAACAGTTATTTTGAGTTTGGAAACACTTAAATAGGCTTATGGTTTTTGTTACATTTAATTTAAAAAATCTCAAATTTTTCCTTGTCTATTTAAAAGACCATATTAATATAACAATTGAATTTACAAATAAAATATTTCATTACAGTTTGGACCCTCTGATTGTGAATACTGCTAACCCTGGAATCAAGTTCACAACCATTCTCTTTGCCAAACAAACAGATTGCCTTTTGGTAGGAGACAGTGATGGACAGGTTTCTGTGTATGAACTGAGAAATATGCCTACTGCTTTGGAATCTGGCCGGGTGAGACTCAAGAGTAAAAAAATTTGTGTCGTTTTATTATTCTATTCAGATATACTTTTGTAGCATGCAGAGGATTTACCTTTCCTAAGTATCTGAAGTGTAATATAATAAAAGAACATAAATTCCAAGAGTTGCTAACTTCTAGACATGGTACCTATTAGGGTTATTTTTTTTTCAACCTCATCTTCTTTATCTGTAAAAGAGAATGAGAATAATAATCTTGGTGAGCAAAATAATTGTAAATATTATATGGGAGAACCTAAAATTGTGCCTAGTATGCAATTGGGACTTAATAATTTTTAAAGATGGTCAAAGAAGTTTACTTCATATATTAAAAGATTGTTACATAAAATAATTGTATTTTTATATATTTTCCAATGTTCCTCAAATGGGCATTTATTTCTGTTGGTTTAGCGTTATCCTATCCTCTTATTCCACATTCTTCAATACCCAAGTTTTGTGTCGAACTTTGACAAACAACTCGGTGTCATTAGATGCCTATTATTTTTAAAAAGTTTTCAATTTTCAATTAAAAATTTTCATTTTTTCTCTGTTTCTTGTGTTTACATTTACATTGTTATTATAAACAATAATCTGGTAAATATTAGCACAAATATGATAAATATGTTAAAAATATGTACAAATAAATATGAAAAAACAGCAAGACTTCAATAAAAAATGGGCAATGGTCAGGAACAGGTCATTCACAAAAAATGACTAGTAGATATGTTTTAAAATCCAACCTCACTAATAATTTAAAAGATAAAATATTAAATTCAAATAGCATTCTCACATATCAGATTTACAAAGTTTATTTAAAAATAATTTTTTTTTTGTTTGTTTTTGTTTTTTTGAGACGGAGTCTCGCTCTGTCACCCGGGCTGGAGTGCAGTGGCCGGATTTCAGCTCACTGCAAGCTCCGCCTCCCGGGTTTACGCCATTCTCCTGCCTCAGCCTCCCGAGTGGCTGGGACTACAGGCGCCCGCCACCTCGCCCGGCTAGTTTTTTGTATTTTTTTAATAAGACTACTCTGTACTGGCAAACATTTGATAAGTCCTCTCATACTGGTGGTTGGAATAGAAATCGGTATAACTTTTTGGAAGCAATTTGACAATCTGAATCAAGACTGTTAGAAATGTTTAGAGAAGACCGGGCACAGTGGCTCATGCCTGTAATCCCAGCACTTTGGGAGACTGAGGCAGGTGGACCACTTGAGGTCAGGAGTTCAAGACCAGCCTGGCCAACATGGTGAAACTCTGTCTCTACTAAAAATACAAAAATTAGCTGGGTGTAGTGGCGGGTGCCTGTAGTCCCAGCTACTCAGAAGGCTGAGGCACGAGAATCGTTTGAACCTGGGAGACGGAGGTTGCAGTGAGCTGAGATGGCGCCACTGCACTCCAGGCTGGGCAACAGAGCAAACTTCTGACTCAAAAAAAAAAAAGGGAATGTTTGGAGAATATTGA
Source organism: Theropithecus gelada (assembly GCF_003255815.1). Lineage (NCBI taxonomy): Eukaryota > Metazoa > Chordata > Mammalia > Primates > Cercopithecidae > Theropithecus > Theropithecus gelada. Next base: position 94,675,633 of record NC_037668.1, on the reverse strand, counting down.
TTTCTTTTAACTAGCACTTCTGAGACTATCCTATAGAAATGTTTATAAATGTAATAAAATAAATTATAGCATTATTCATGAGATAAGAAAAGAAAAGGAAAAGGAAAACAGAACAACATAAATATCCAACAAGAAGGAAATGTGGCCAGGGAAATCAGATGATTGATTAGATCTGGGTCACATGTAGGAGGTAGAGTTCTGTCCCAACCATATGGACTGCAAATGTTAAATAAGTAAATCAATAAAATGCTTGTCATTTCCCCAGCCTAACATTCACAGGACTTATTTCTTTACTTACTTCAAATCTTTGCTCAAGTGTCACTTTCTCAGTTAAGTCTTTCCTGATCGTCTTATTTAAAATTGCAACCTCTACTATCTTTCACACCCCCTATTCAATACTCTTTCATGACTTATTTTTTAAATAACATTTAACACCTTTGAATATACATAAACTTACTTCTGCATTTTATATCTATTTATATATAAATTTATGTATACATTATAACATAATTTATTTATATATTTTGTTAATTGCCTGTGTCCCACACCTAGAATGTTAACTCTATGAAAACAGTGATTTTTGTCTCTTTTGTTCTGGGTTGTATTGCCATGGACTAGTAGTGTCTGGCTTATAGTAGTTATTCAATAAATGCTTGTTGAATAAATATGCATTGAAAAACTAGAGAAAAAAATAACATGTTTTGTATTACAACTATTAGTTTTAGGGGTGGGGTCTTGGATAAATTTTATGTTCCAGAGGTTCATTTGCATAAAAACATTATTCTGTTAAAAGACAGTTATTATTTAAGAAGTTGTGTTAGGGGTCTCCAGAGAAACAGAACCAATAAGATGTATATTTTTCCTTTTACTTACCTGTTTTCCATATCATCTGTATTTGTTTCACAAAACACATTGGTTTTCTTACATAATAATTTTAGTCTACTCTGAGGAATGTAATCCTAATGGCTTTTTCGTGATATTAAACATTTTTTCATTTCTCAAACATTCATTGAGTATCAGATATTTTAACAGGTACTGGGATATTTATCTCCACACTGAAACTTGCCTAAGATGCACAGCTCAATGGCTAAAAGAAATTAAAAGAAAATTCCATTCTTATTCAAATCTCTTAAAATTTTTAAGTGAATCCAAATACATAGTTTATAGTAATCTTTTTTCTTCTTTTGTCCATAAGCCTCCAATTCTAAATGTAGCCTCAATGCCTAAATTCATCTTTAAAAAAAAAAAACAAAACTCTATGTTTCTCTTAGTCCATCTCACAAGAGCTCTAAGAACTTGCCCATAAACTCTGAATTTGCGGTGGTTGGGAGCGGGAATTGAGTTGTTTGAGTTGTTTTAAATTTTTTGTTATTGTGTGTTGGAGATAGTGGTGGAAGAGAAATCTGTGAGTATTGGCATGTTGATTATTTTCTTTTCATCGAATGTATATATGTATTTGTGTGTATGTATTTTATAAATATTTATATATATATGTGTGTGTATATATATATCCTGTCAAGTGTGACAATAATCTATCAATATAAGTTGGAATATTTTGAATACTTATTTTTCTTACTAGTTTGAGCCCCTTGGAAACATATATGTAAGTGTCTAGCGCAGTACTAGCACACAATGGGCATTCAGTGAATGCTGAATGACTATCTGAATGAACAAACACACAAGCAAAAGACATGGTTTCTAAGAAAGGGACAATAGATATTCAAGAAAGTATAATCAAGTGGCATGATCTTGGCTCGCTGCAACCTCTGCCTCCCGGGTTCAAGTGATTCTACTGCCTCAGCCGCCTCAGTAGCTGGGATTACAGGCGCCTACTACCACACCTGGCTAATTTTTGTACTTTTAGTAGACAGGGTTTCACCATGGCTGGTCTCGAACTCCTGACCTCAGGTAATCTGCCCACCTCAGCTTCCCAAAGTGCTGGGATTACAGGCGTGAGCCACCATGCCCAGCCAATTTATTTCTTATTTCTAATGTTCCCTAAGGTAGCCTTTATATTTACAAAAGATTATTCAGTTTACTTTGATTTTAAAAACTCATATTCAAATGATAATAAGATTTACAAAAAATGAACAGTTCATCTTAAGTTGTTACATTTAGATTATATATTTTATTCTCTTTTTAAGTCTAGCAGATTTTAATACATGCTAAGTGAGTTTTTGCAACTTAATTCAATTTTCTTAAATATTTTAATTCTCATTTATAAATTTAATATATTGGACTTTTAAGTACTTCAATTTTCTTATGGACAAACAAGTCTCAGATACTTAAGGAATTCTTATTAATTTCATAAATTAAAAATTTTAAATGTGATGAATGTGAATGTGACTATATTTGACTATAAATGACTATAAATGATGAATGTGACTATATTTTCTTAAATGTTCCAATGCTGTTTACAAATTGGTAAGATATCAATCCATGATTGTAAGTCTAAATCAATTACCCAAATTACACATTTATATAAGAAGCAAATGTTTCTGTTAGACATTCCAATATGGCAACTTCTCATATACATAATAAATATTTAAAATATTAAAATTATATAAATTCCTTAATGCAGAAAATACTAAAGTTACCTGTTTGATTTGCTGCATCATTTTTGTGCACAATGTTTATTCTTCTCAGGGTAAAAAAGAATAACATTATAAGTAGTTTTGAAGACTATTTTCACAGCTAGCCAAGATGCATCTTGACTTAAGATTTTAGCCAGGGAATGAGGCCTGACACTGTGAACATTTCAGGGGATTTACCTAACTACCTTAGCTGCCAGCCTGAGCCCTGTTTTACTGTTGATTTGTCAATGCTCCAATGCATTTGTCTCCCAGCCCATGTCTCCTAAAGTCTAGTTACACATTACCTAAGTCCTCCGTCATCTCACGGAAGTCTGCAACCCTTCCCATGTTGCTGGATCACTTGATGGACTTCAATTCATTGATTTACTGTATCATTAAATTCTAAATTATTACAGTTTTCCTGTTCAGTAGGATTACAACTTTTGTAGATGTTTAAATGCCATCTGATTAGATTAGATTATATCTTTATTTTATTTATTTATTTTTTTAAAGGAAAGGTCTCACTCTGTTGCCCAGGCTGGAGTGCAGTGGCCTGATCTTAGCTCACTGCAGCCTCAAACTCCTGGGATCAAGCAATTGTCCCACCTCAGCCTCCCAAGTAGCTGGGACTACAGGTGCACACCATAATGCCTGGCTAATTTTTGTATATTTTGTAGAGATGGGGTTTTGCCATGTTATTCAGACTCATCTTGAACTCCTGGACTCAAGTGATTTGCCCGCCTAGGCCTCCTCAAATGCTGGGATTACAGGTGTGAGCCACCAGGCCTAGCCCAGATTTTATACATCTTTAGGGCTTTGTTCAACTCATGGACAATGGTGTGAAAAACATGCTAATGAGAAAACAATGTTTATAGCAGCCTTGTTTGTACACTGACAAATTGAAAACAACCCAAATGATTATCAGTGGAAAACTGTTTAGATAAAATATGACATTTTCACATGTGTAACTACAATACAGAGATTTAAATGACCTATATCTTAATGTGTTAATATGACAAATTTTGAATAAATTTAAAAAACAGTGTTGAGTGATAAAAGCAAATTTCAACATGGTAAGTACAATATGTTATAATATATGCAAGTATTATTTTAAACACAAAAATAAAAACATATTCTTAGTAGACACATTTATAGTTGGTAAAAGTATAAAATATAGACTGGAATATAGAAGAAAAATGCTTCATTTTTGTGTTTGGATTTGAATTAGTTATGCCATCTTTTAATTTGAACAGTATGCTCTACAAGCAGAAAGCTAAGCTTAGAGAATCTGAACATTTTTGGCAAATCTGTGTGTGTGCGTGTGTGTGTGTGCGCGCGCGCGCATGCGATTTCAAGGCTGGTAAGAATAATTTTCTTAAATCAATTCCATATGTTAGTAAATAAATATAATTTTTGGATACAAGTATGTTTTTCACGTTTTTGGTCACTATATTTGAAAGGCTTTGGGTTATAGTTTTTGGGAGATTAAACAACAACAAAAAAACCATTAATTAGATTTTTTTTGTTACTTACAGCCAAATGTTAATGATATACCTTTTCTTTCTTAGCTTATGAGAATTATAGTCATAATAATAATTTGAAGTTCCAAAGTTGCTAATGTCAAAAACATTATTTCCTACCAAGATATCTTGTCAAGTAGCATTATGACCTATAATTTTTTCATTAATTTTAACCAAGAGTGAATCAAAGTTTTGGAAGCCTTATGATTTCATTCTATATGAAAGATGTGCACCAAATTTAGCATAAAGGCTACCCCTGGGACGTGAGGGAAAAGGAAGAACAGTTTTAGGAGGTATACAAAGGAAACTATGTTTTATCAGTGTCTTTCAGGACTCCAGTTAGTATCACTTTTTCTAATTGCTACTTTTAATATTTTTAACTTTTAATTTTAAAAATTTATTTTAATTTTTTGTACAGACAAGGACTTGTTAATGTTGCCCAGGCTGATCATAAACCCCTGGCCTCAAGTAATCCTCATATCTTTGCCTTCCAAAGCGCTGGCGTTAACAGGTGTGAGCCACCATGCCTGGCCCTCTGGAGGTTTTAAGTGACATGATTTCTGAAACTCTGGCCCCTTCCTGATGAGAGCAAGGACCAGAATATTTTTGTGGTAGGATATGGCCAAAGGTTGGCTCCAGCCCTGTCCTACTAGCTTAGGGTTCATGGTTAGTGGTAACACCAGCCTAATGTCTGGCATGAACAGGAGACTGGAATTCAAGGCTTGCAATTATAACTTTATGATGTAGCTAACTGTTGGCTGGAGTTACCACTGCATTAACATTCATGACTGGGGAAGCACCAGCTCTTCTACTGTCATGATGAGGATTGCTGGTGGTCTAAGTCTTGAGCTGTAGAGAATTATGGTATAAGCATTTGGGAGAAGTCAGTTTCAATGGAGAGTTACAGAAGCAACTCCTTTTCTGCAGGCAGCCTGTGGAGAATCACTCCTGGATACTAATTTTACTATTATGGTTCATTATACAAATGTTTACCATGTTTTTCTCTGTGTTCTTGCTGTTTGCATTTTTCCAAATTGAAGGAAAAATAAAAACATAACTGAAATGTTCAAAAAAGAGTTTTAGAAACATGAATCTGTAATATATGTAAGAAATTAATGAGGATAGACACTGAAGGCAGAAGAAATAAACTGTTGATTCATTTATTCAACAAGTATTAATATTTACTGAGTATTTACTATGTGATGGGGTCGGTTTTAGGAACTAAGGATACAACATTGAACAAATTTTTGTAGCTACCTCTTACATTTGCCCAAGTGAGAAAATGAAGTAGCAAGAGATGAGTTTGAGAAACATATTAAGGTTAGAATTGACGGACTTGGCAACTGATTTGGTGTGCAGGACTTTGAATGATGGGGAAGTGCGAAAGATAGCATAGTATAGGCTAAAAAATATGAACTGACTTATGTTACATTATCTAAAGAGTTCAATGATTTTCTCAAGATTACATTTACTATGTGATAGAGAAACTCTTCTGCTTCCAGTTCCTATCTTTTCACTATACTGTCTTGCTTAAAAACTCACCTCCCATCTTTGATTTTCATCCTCTTATATATGATCATTTTACCCATTTTAGTACGAATATCAGTACCACTAAGTGAAAAATAACAAAACCCACATGGAAATTGAGAAGTTCTACTCTCTAAGTCAAGCATTAATAGATCAGGGAAGAACTTAAGATATCAGTAAGTTTAACCGGTACTTTATAAATGAGAAAGTTTAGGCTTAAGCATTAAGGCTAAATAGGAGCTGCCAAAATTTTCTTCTTACTGAATCTTTATAAAATTATTTATCAGAATTCATTAAAAGAGTCTTTCAGCCAGGCACGGTGGCTCACACGTGTAATCCCAGCACTTTGGGAGGCCAAGGTGGGTGGATCACGAGGTCAGGAGATCGAGACCATCCTGGCTAACACGGTGAAACCCTATCTCTACTAAAAATACAAAAAGTTAGCCGGGCGCGGTGGCACATGCCTGTAGTCCCAGCTACTTGGGAGGCTGAGGCAGAATTGCTGGAACCCAGGAGGCGGAGATTACAGTGAGCCGAGATTGCGCCACTGCACTCCAGCCTGGCGACAGAGCAAGACTCTGTCTCAAAAAGAAGTCTTTCATGGAAAGAGTAGGTTTATACTAGGAAATAACCATTACTGTTTAAACTTACCTTTGCTTGTTTCCCTTTTACAATCTTATTGGATATGTGTATCACTAACTTATAAATTTTAAATGGCATTTTAAAGACTACTTTACCTTTTAATTTGCATTTTATTGCATTGTAATTGTATGTCTCTTTTTTTTTTTCAGGGAGATATAATAGATACTTTGCTTGGATCCAAGTCAAATCAACCAGCATAATTCATCATTCTTAATATTTTTCTTGTAGTTGTTTTAAAAAAGGAATTGTTTAATGTCCAATATTCTGTATTATATACTGTACACCAGATTTTGATTTCAGAAAACAATATTTAATGTATAAATTCCACTTAATTTAAATTTAATGAACTTTTATTTCAGAGATATTTGATTAGTTTGTGATCTAAGAGTTATTCTTAAGAGTTTCAGTGGAATTTTCTTAATTTTTCTAAAGATATTACTACTATACTTCTTGATCATATTTTAAGTACATATGAGTACATGTACATTCTTATATAATGTCTAAATGAGTTAGAAAATTATTATACCTATAGAAGCGAAACTTGGAAATTATTAGAACCACTTAAACTAAAATCTTTATAACACACAATTCTATTGACTTTTAAAGCTTCTGCTTTCCAGGCGCTGCTTTCTAGGCTGTGTTTTCCAGAGTTTATAATTACATAGTTTTTAGTCTGATGAAAATAGTGGATTCTTGTACCTAACGTTTTATCCTCTTAGAACTAAGAGACGAAGCTATAGAACTTTGTTAGACTATTTGGCAAGCAAAATATATGACAGTAAATATCAGAATTTTATTGTTTGGCCAGTGATTATCACATTCCCAATTCAGTAAGAAAAATTAATCTGGGACACAACAGGGTACTCTCCTCTGTTTGCCCAGAATCAGCTCTGGATTTTAAGCCCAGACTTCAGTGGACCCAGATAGAAAATAAAAAGTCTCTGATCTATAGGCCACATCAGGATGTTATTTTATGAAGAGTTCTAGAGCAAGGTTGTGAAAATTGGAGTGTAGATGGGGAGCAGTGACTCCTCCAAATATTCATTGCTAACAGGCTATTCTATGCAGTTTGTTTTAACAAATCCTGGGTTTAACTGAGACCACAGGACATTATGGGCTGTTCTATAAAGCATTCTACATGGAGAGGAGGGGATAGGGCATATGAAATTCGCTAAACTCTCTGGAAAAAAATAATATATATATATTATAATTATATATATATACACACACACACACACACACACACACACACATATATAAAAACCAAGACTGGAATCAATACAACAGTGGGAACTACCTTTTACAAGTATCCATTGCTTCGTAATCTCCATTTGTTTGGAGCCATCCTTTAAACAAAAGCAAGGCAAATTTTACATGGATTTAGAGGCTAGGTCAGGTTATAAGGATTATAAATTTTCCACTGGTATGTCATTGTGATTATCTTTGTTTTTGTCTCTCTGAAAGATTGGACTTTCCATAACATCTTGTGTAATAAAATAAAAACTTGATCTAATTGAAAAAAATGTGTTCCTTTTTATTATGTACTTTTGATCTTTACAAATTATTCACGTTTTCCCCATTGTTCTTCAAGACTCCATATAAAATAAAGCTATTCTTTTTGGATCCTGGGCAACTGATCCTAAAGCACTGAACCTATTTTATTCTACCCTTCTCACCCCTGCTTCTGCAGCCTTAAGTGATTTTCTCATAGTTATAGATCGGCATAAAATTTTTAGTCTAATATCTTTCCTCCTAGGGACTTCAGAAGGAATTATTTTGCTTGCTTTATAGACTGGCTTTGAATCTTTACTAGTAAACTCTGTTTACCACACATTTTTAAGAACTGGGTAAGAATTCTGCCCTGCCATTAGCCATCTTATGTTATCCTTACACACACACACACACACACACACACACACACACACCCCCTAGTGTGCTGGTTAGGGATCTAAAGAGAGAGTGGTGACTGTGCTAACTTTAGGCTTCTATTTTGTGCTAGATATTCATTACTTCATTTGATCATTTTCTAGCAGGCATCTTTCATATAGAACTTACATTATTGCTGTCTGATAGTAAATTGTTAGCTGCTTTTCCAGAAAAGAAAGATTGTATTCACTACTATATAATTGTGTATCATATTTAGTGTGTTCACTTGGTTCACCTCTATGTAGTTACATATAATTATAAGCGAGAAAATAGAACACTTAGTATTTGCCATTTTATCTCAGGAGGAGTCTCTCTAAAATAAAACATTGAATTTTACTGTGAATAGATTTAGTTATTAACATACTAATAATTATGCACATGAAAGTTCTTTACAGTTTGCCAAACAGTTTCACATCCATTTTCCCAGAATATCATCACAGCAATCCTATGAGACTAACGGGGCATGTAGTTGTAATATTGTCATAATCTCTATTTTCCAGATGATATAATTAAGGCTTGAAGAGGTGATACAATATGCCATGGACCATACAGCTTATAACTGGTCAGGCTTGAACTCAAATCCAAAGCTCTGACCAGTTCTTACACTTTTTCCATTATGGCACAATAAATGGTTGATGCCTTATATAGTTTGCTGAGGCCTCATACACCAAAATGCAAGTGTGTATAATCTATAATTAAGATTTTATCTGTAAGTGATAATACTCATAGATTTTTTTTTTTCAATGTGCTCCTGCTGTGAGGCCTTGCCATGTGTATCCTTTCTGTTGAGAAAGGATCCTCCTCCTCTCTCCTCACTGTTCTTCAAAACATGAACTCTTTACATGGCTTTCAAATCCCAGTTCCTATCTCGTCTCCTCAGAAGAACCCTCTGTGAACTCCCTCTCATAGGACCTACCACCCAATCAAATTAAATTTGGTTCTTTTGTTAACTGTTCTCAAGTCACCATGGATTTCCCTTATAGCATTATTTCAGAAATTATTGTTGAGGGATAATATTAAGAGATATATTTTAATCTTTATTTTTCTTCATTACCTTTCCCTTCTCAAGTTAGTGGCTCTGTGTTTATAAGTTGAAGGAGACATATAAAATGACAATAAATCAACTACATCCATTTTTGTTCTATAAAAGCACAGGACTTAGAAAAGGTATTTGAGACATAGACCAAGTATCTTAAACATAGAGAGAAATGTGAAGTTTCTTCAGGGATGGAAAGGGGTAGGGGGATAAGAAAAAGAGGGAGGCCTATGGATCCTTAGAGCAGAGGAGATCCATGTCCTACTTCTAAAAACCATTGTCCAGGAAGTAGTAAGACCTGTGAGGGACCACAGGAACTCTGAAAGCCATTCCTCATGTCATGAGTGATGTGCAGCAGCAGCAGTAAAGAACTGCTAGAACCGAAGAAGCCAGACAACTGAGGAGGCACCAACTCTTTGATGACAGAAAGGCCTTGGCACACACAGAGTAAGATGCTCTAGTTATGTCCAGGGAAGGGGAAGGAAACCAAGCCCAAGTTGGACTGACATTAATTTGTCTGGATGTTGTTTGTTTCTGCCAGCTGAGTGGTATGGGAACTTGGAGTCAAAAACTGAACAGAGTTCTAGCAAATATATTTCTTGGATAACTGAGTTTCTAAATGAAGGTTTGCACCAACTGTGCTAAATGTTTATTTGTACAATCATTTGCTTAGTGCCTGGCTCTCTCCTAGACTGTAAGTTCTTTGAGGGTAGGAACTATGTGTTTCAATCACTGCACTATATTTACAACACCTAGAGCAGTGGCTCACAGAGTAGTAATGCAACAAGTATTTATTGAATAAATGAATTATCAAATTAACGGGGAAATGATAGGTTCATGCTTGCCCTTTATCACAAGACGGGATAACATTTTAAATGGAATTTTCTAAAAATTCTAACAAAATATCTTGACCATCACAGAAGGAAAAAAAAAACATTTTAAGTGTCAAAAACATATAAAACATAAAATCAGCCTGGAAAGTTGGTTAACATAGTCATAGTTGTCTTTGGTTCTATAGCAATATAAAATCAATTTTTCCCTTCAAGACAAAAACTAACCTATGATCCCTTTCTTTTAAAGAGTGAGAATTGCTGCTACTTTTTAAGATTGTGTTCCTGCCAGCCATTTGGGGAACAATTTATCTCTGATGTAAAGCACCTAGCAAAATGCCTGGTACGTGGTATGCACTCAAAAATGGCAGCTCTTATTCTGATTATCCCAGAACCACATCCCCATGTCCTGGTCTGAGAACCTCTTTGCCCTTTGCGGTTGACTGGGTCTTTGCCAAGGCTCCACTTCTCCTGCAGACTATGCTGATGATCTCATTTGTTCCTTCACACAATATTTAGGCTTTTTTTTTTTTTCTTGTTTGTTTAGGATTTTGTACAATGTCAAATCCACCCTCAAATCCATAGAAGATTTACTAGGCTATTAGTCTTCGTTTCTTTAGGTTGACGTATCCATTTAGTGATAAAACTAAAAGGCTGACAGTTTACATTAAACGAATTCCGGGGTTAAATAGAAAGCATAATGTATCCCTTAAGTTGGAACACATAAAACATTGTTATGAATCTTATAAAAATGAACGCTGCATTTTCTAAATGGATGAGACATTTATGCAACATCCAGAACAACTAATGAAAAATGTACTTTCACCATGTCTGTATTTTCCTTGAATAAGTCAACTATTAAAAGACATGGTGCCATTATACTAGGAGAACAGAGGATTCCAGGCGGTTCTGGCGGTTGTAAATCAGAACTCACTGATAATAATTTTATTGAATTTTCCAATTATTTATTGAGTCTTTATTTCTAATAGCCTACAATGACAACAAAAAAGTAAGAAAGCTGCTGCTCTGTTCATACAAAATAAAGCTTTAAATGTAAATTATTGTTTTTAAGATATATTTCAAAAAACATTTTTAGTTGCTCATTTTATTTTATTTTAGGTGTATTTGTTTTGGATTTTCTCCCAGTCTTATTTAAAGTATAATTAATTGACAAATAAAAATTGTATATATTCCAATTGTACATTGTGAAATGATTACCACAATTAAATTAACTAACACATCCGTCATCACACTTAGTTACCATTTTGTTCATGTATGTGTGTATGTTTGTGTGTGGTGGAGAACACTTAAAATCTAATCTCTTTGTAAATTTCAAGTAAACAATACAGTATTAACTATAGTCATCATACTGCATATTAGATACCTAGAACCTTTTCATCTCATAAGTAAAAGTTTTTACCCTTTGACCATCTCCCCATTTCCACCATCCTCCAGCCCCTTGTAACCACTGTTCTACTCTATACTTCTATAAATTTGACTTTTTTAAAAAGATTCCACATATGTGAGATCACACAGTATTTGTCTCTCTGTGCCTGACTTCTTTAACTTAGCATAATGTCCTCCAGATTTATCCATGTTGTCAGAAGTAGCAGAATTTCCTCCTTTTCTTATGGTTGAATAATATTTATCTGTGTCTGTGTGTATCACATTTTCTTTATCCATTCATCCACCAGGGGACATTTAGGTTGATTCCATATCTTGGCTATTGTGAATAATGTTTTAATGAACGTGGGAGTGCAGATATCTCTTCAATATATTGATTTTATTTCTTTTGGATATATACCCATAAGTAGAATTGCTGGATTGCATAGTAGTTCTGTTTTTAAATTTTTGAGGACTCTCTATACTATTTTCCATATTTGCTGTACCAGTTTACATTTCTATCAGCTGTGTGCAAGGGTTCCCTTTTATCTACATCCTTACCAACATTAGTCTCTTCTCTTTTTGATAATAGCCATCTTAATAAGTGTGAGGTAATATTTTGGTACTGATTTGCATTTTCCTGATGATTAGCGATGTTTAACTTTTCATATACCTGTTGGCTATTTTATGCTTTCTTTGAAAAAAATGTCTATTCAGGTCCTTTTCCTATTTTTTATTTAGGTTATTATTATTATAATTACTATTAAGTTGTATGTCAGCTGGTCATTTTAATCTTTACTGATAGGGCATTAAAAAATCACTGTAATGAGTGGTAAAAAAAGTGTAATCTATAAAATCATGCAAAAAGTTTTCCAGATAATGTTATTTCAATATCCCTTCCACACATATTCTTCATAAGCTAACCAGGTTTAAAAATTGGAGGGAAAGGAGTTTCAGATGGGGAAAAAGAGAATATGAAACTTCAGTATCTGTAAGGTATTTGATATAACTGGACGACTTAGAGTTCGAGGGTATCTAAAACCTGAACAAGTAGAGAGAGGCCAAATCATGAAATGTCTTGCAGGCCATGTTAGAGAAATTTGGAAATTTTCTTCAGGGAAACTGTTGGAGGGTTTTAGAGATGGGCAATAATCATGAGTTTCAGAAAGATCATTCTGGCAGCAGTATAGAAAATGGATTGATGACAGGGCCAACTGAGAGGCCATTGCAGCAATGCCAATGAAACTTGAGGTCGTGGTAGAGGGGATAGAGAGCAGTGGGTGGATCATAGAGAAATTTAGAAGGTAGAACCAAAGAGACTTGGTGATTTAGTGGATGTTTGTGTATGGAAACGGTTTAGTCAATGGAGTGTGAGAGAAAATGAGGAGTTGTGAATGACTTCCAGGAAAAGCTGAACGAGTCATTGCATCTTAATGAAAACTCTGTCTAGAAGCATTAAAATTAAGTATTAGTCAATGATAAGCAGGTACTATCTGTGTCAGAAAATAACAAAAATAAATTAGTATTTGCTAATGAATTTATAGAGATACCATAATCATAATTATCATCAAATAATTATATGTAATATGCTTTATAATTTATCAGAGCTATAATTAACATTACTGCAATTGATCCTGTGATATTTTCAATGTAACAAATCAGAAAACCAAATTACAGGTTAAATGCATCCTCAAGGTCTCTTAGCTGGAAACTAGAGTGCAATCCTAAAAGTCTAACATTCTAACACCAAGGTTCTGTTTGGTGGCATTCTCATCATTATAATTACCATCAATGATCAGTCTATTGAAAGTTTCCTTGTGCTAGAGACTCTGATCAGCAATATTTGCATCATTTCATCCTTACAATTAACCTAATGAAGTTTGTATTATTGTCTCTATTTTACAAATGAAGAAACTGAGATTCAGAGATTTTAAGTATGTCTTAAAATTTTAAGTATTAAGGTCACATAGCTATTAGGTGGAAGAACTGATATCTGATTTCCAAAGTCCAGTGCCACAAACAGTATATACAACTCATGCCAACCTACTCCAAATACCATCTATTAAGTATACTGTCATCATAGTTCATTGATAAATAGTATATAAGTGAGTGATATATTTACTGAATTCATTGTTTGGTTGTTAATTTGGGTTTTTGGTACACATTAACTGTAGGCCTTCATATAATCAATCATATTGAAAATGTGGTAATTAATTCCAATTGTTAAGGCCAAATAACTTATTTTGCTTTGATCTAGAAACTTGAATCATTATAAACATTCTCTGCATCTGTACCATGTAAGTAACTGTAAGATAATTACACTAGTTAGGATAAGCCAGGTTATGTTGTTATAACCAGCAATCTCCAAATCTCAGTGGCTTCAAATGATAAAGGTTTCTTTTTCATTCATATTACATATTCATTACAGGTCAGTGGGCAGTTCTGCTCCATATTGTTCTGACTCAGTGATTAGGTTCCCACATCAGGAATGCTGTTGGTAACCACAGCTGGGGAGAGGGAGAGAACTGGAGGATCAGACACCAATCCTTAAATTTCAGGCAGAAGTGATGTATGTCACATCCACTCACATTTTATTTGCCAAAATATGCCATATGGTCTTGCCCAATTTTAAAGAGCAGAGAAATACAACCCTACCATGTGGTGGGACAGAGGAGAATTAGAAATAAGTCTACTCTAGAAATTCATAGCAATCTCAGATGTTAATCAATTTCACAATAGAATCATTTCCAAGATCAAATAAGTTGTGAAAACATTGAGTTAAACAAAGTTAAAGAAATTTCCTGACTATAATTCTTCTCTGGGCTCTACTATATTAGTAAGCATTATTAATCTCAAAGAAAGAGACTACTATCATGGAATCCTTTTTTTTAAAAAAAAAATATTCAAAGACCATCTGCAAAGACTCATGTTCTGAAGAAAACACTTTAAGAAACAGTACCATAAGACCTTTCTTATTAGAACTTGTTTGTGGAAGGATGAAAGGAAAGAAGAATGGAAGGAAAGGATGAAGGAAGGGAGGAAAGAAAAAGGCTACAGCAGTGCAAATTTATGGATGGTCTTGAGATTAAGAGTTATACAGAAAAGTCATCCGTAGTAGCTAGTCCCAACCAAAAATAACATTTTCTAATCCCTTGTTCATGACACTGTTAATTTATTATTTATTGAATTATATATTATGCTAGGTGCTGTACTTGTGTTAACTCATTCCACTTCACAATAACATTATAAAACACAGATTATTATCATCTCATAGATGGAGAAATTAAAACTTAGAGTGGAAAATTACATATTGTGTCTCCTATGTTGAAATTGTAACCCCCAAGGTGATGAAATTAGGAGAGCGGGTCTTTGGGAGGTGAATAGGGCATGAGGGCAGGACCCTCATGAATGGGATTGATGACCTTAGAGACCTGAGAGAACCAGCTTGCCCCATCTTCTGTGTAAGGACACAGAAGTCCCAGAATCCGGACCATGCTGTCACCTTCCTTTTGGACTTCCCAGCTTCCAGAACTGTGAGAAATAAATTTCTCTTGTTATAAGCTACCCAGTGTCTGGTATTTTGTTAGAGCTACCTGAATGAAACCTGAAATAAGACACGTAATAATTGCCACATAGGTAGTAAACTGAGTTACAGACCAGATGAGGAAGCAAAATCACGTCCATCTCCAAATGAAAAGGATTAAGTGCTCCTGTGAGATGTGCAAACAAGAAACTGTGGTTCGTCAAAAGATGGAAAGATTCCTTTTCAGTTGGTTATCCTTTCATGGACCTTGAGGTATGTGAAAAGAGTAATGTTTGGGTACCTGAGTGGAAAGCATTAAATGTCATATTGTTTGGATTGTCTTCTGGAGGTAATAGTGAGCCACTGAAGATTTGTGAGGTGGGAGTAACAATTGGACAATTATAGCAAGACTGATAATTTGAAGTGCAGAGAAGACTTTTAGCAATAACCCTCTCAATATACAAATGGGGAAAATAATGCCCCCAAATTTCAGGCTTCACATCTAGGGCTTTTATTATTGTCACAAGCCTTTTCATCTGGGTAGCTGAGTTGGCTGGCTGACTTGCCTCCATTAGGTCACAGAATGAGCTTAAGTATTGCCAGCCTTTCATCCCAAATTAAATGAGCCTTAATGAGGTATTAAGAGCTGGCAGAAGAGGGGACTACTTTGCACCTAGGGGGATCAAGTGTAGGTGATAGCAGGATCATGCCAGAGTCCGTCTGACATCCAAGGTAGGGATCATCCCTTGGCTGAATATCCCTGGGGTTGTGCAGAAGCCCGGTCCATAGCCACTGACCATAGATCTACTGCAGTGCTATGTTAAAACTGGCATTGTCAAGATAGGCAGTATAAATCTCCAAAGAAGGGAAAAAGTTTGGTAATACATGGCTTAATAGTTGTTGATATTGTGGGTGTGGTAATACAGATGTCCCTCTGGAGTTGATAAAAGACACTGATTTTGACCCATACAAAGATGGAGTAGCTTTGTCTGTTGACAGAACCATTTCTGTTTCTTTGGTCGCTTTCTTAGCAAATGACCCCCCTACCTCCCAGTTGAATAAGCCAGAAATCTAGGTATCATATTTGACATCTTTCTCTCCATTGCCCCGATACCCAGTCAGTACCAAGCCCTTCTATATTTTGAATACGCATGTGCCCTATCCTCTCTGCCATGACCTTAAACAGGCCACCATCATATCTAAATTATTGAAAAAGCTTTTTCTGTTTCTCCTTTCTCAAGTCTTGCCCTTCTTAATCCATTCTTCACACTACAGCCAAAGAAATGGAGAAAGCAAGACTCTTGGAAATGATTTTTATTTTTTAGAGCAAAAAATGCTTTCAATTAGAGAATAGATTATTTTGTTTTATTTTCCAGCTTCCCTACAGAAGAACAGTGATTTCACAAGAAGTACAAATGATATGATCATGACCACAGACTTAGCACTTTTTTTCCAACCAGGAATCACAGACAAGGATTTCACAGAATCAACTAAACCATTATTTGTTCAACTTGCTAAAACCTGAGTCAACAGCTCTTTAAGATCTCAAACTCTGGGATTCTCAGTTTAGATAAGACCTTTGCAAGAACTAGTGCTTTCAGAGGTTTTACCAAAAGAGAAATTTCATTATTTAGCTACTTGGGATATAGACTCAGCTTTCTATTATCATAGATATGTGTGTTGAGAAAAGTGTACCTAGGTCATAGGTGGAGGATAACAAGATCCTAGTCAGATAAAATCTTCTGAATTTTGAAGTTGTCTTTTTTAGTCTTCTGATGGTGAGAGGAGAAGCAGCTAATAATTATTAGCTGTGTGTGTGTGTGTTTTTTTTTTTTTGATGGAGTCTCGCTCTGTTCCCCAGGCTGGAGTGCAGTGGCGTGATCTCTGCTCACTGCAAGCTCTGCCTCGTGGGTTCACACCATTCTCCTGACTCAGCCTCCCGAGTAGCTGGGACTATAGGCGCCCACCACCACACCTGGCTAGCTTTTTGTATTTTTAGTAGAGACGGGGTTTCACCGTGTTAGCCAAGATAGTCTCCATCTCCGGCCCTTGTGATCCGCCCGCCTCGGCCTCCCAAAGTGCTGGGATTACAGGCGTGAGCCACCGCGCCTGGCCTATTAGCTGTTTATTGTAACAAGTGGGATACACATTATCACATTATCACATTAGCTCTATGAGGTACTTACAATCATCAACACTATTTTACAAAGAAGGATGCTTTAAAAAACTTGCTTAAGAGTCTAGATCTGGTAAGTAACAGCCAGGTAACAGCAACGGCCAGGATTCAAAGTCAGGACATAAGAACTTGCCTACTTAAGTGTGATATCCCATTGATCTGACATTCATGTTGCTTTCAATATTCAAAAAAACCCTTGTGAGATGGGTTTTCCCATTCTAGAGATATGGTTATTGAGGTTCAAAAAGTTTTGTTGTTGTTTTTTTTTTTTAGAGACAGGATTTCACCATCACCCAGGCTGGAGTACTGTCATGGCTCATTGTAACCTTGAACTCCTGGGCTCAAGTGTGCCATTGTGCCTGAGCAATTTTAAAATTTTCTGTAGAGATGGGGGTCTTGCTATGTTGCCCAGGCTGGTCTTGAACCCCTGACCTCAAGTGATCTGCCTGCATTGGCCTCCCAAAGTGCTGGGGTTACAGGTGTTGTCCACCAGGCTTTGCTCCAACTCAAAAAGTTTAAAACTTACCTATGTCACTCAGTAAGTAGCAAGGCTGAGATTGAAACTCATTCTTGGCAACTTTCAAAGTCCGTGAGTTTTCCATAATGCCTTCCAAGAGGGCATCTGTTTTTATCATCTCACAGATGCGTTGACGGTATTCAGGAGTGACTGGATAGCTGGCAATAATCATAAAACCACATTTTCAAAACTTTACTGTGTAACCCTATGTCCTTAGCAAATATTGTAAAAATGAGGTTCTGACCAATAAAATGTCAGGAAAGTTAGTATAAATTGGTCAAGAGGGTGACAGTCACTCCAGAATTTGATTTGACCATACTTACCATATCAGATTCTCGTTCAGTCCTCAGCAAAATGAAGGGCTCCATTTTCACTCTGTTTCTATTCTCTGTCCTATTTGCCATCTCAGAAGTGAGGAGCAAGGAGTCTGTGAGACTCTGTGGGGCAGAATATATACGGACAGTCATCTACATCTGTGCCAGCTCTAGGTGGAGAAGGCATCTGGAGGGGATCCCTCAAGCTCAGCAAGGTAACAGTAACTCATGTGTCTCCTTTATTTTCCTTTCACGTGTCTCTTAGTTTTTCAAGCTGTGTTTTAAACCATTATTTTATTAAGTGTTTCTCTAAGTACTGTTGAGGCATTTTTTATGTCAATTTAAGGGATTAATTATCAAAATATACTGAATTTGGCTTGGGGAGGTGATGAGCATGCTACCTTTCAGAAAATAAGGACTTCCTTTTTTAGTCCCCTGCTTGAAATCATTTGATTGCATGACCACTTCAATGAGCTCAGCATCTGTGGAAGGTACTATGGAGGCTACAGCAAAGCATGTGATTTCAAGGAGCATGTTGAAGTAGCAAGACTTTCACACATGAGTAATTATATAGTATAATAAGTTAGAATTCAGGCAGTTGTTAAATATGGATGCAAGGAAAGAAGCTGACCTTAATTGAGCACGTTTAAGTCCCAGGAAGTTACATGTGCAACATTTCATTCAGCTTTCTGATAAGGATCCTGTGAAGCAAGCAAAATTACCACCATTTATCATTTTACCAAGAAGAAAATTCTTTCTCTCAGCTAGTGAAAATGTGGCTAGGTAGCAAACTGGGTCTATCTGGCTTCAAGAGCCAAGGTCTTTACTAATTCCATACTGAGTCTCAGGTGGGAAAGAGAAGGTGGTGGGCTTTTGTAGTAAGTGACAGCATCATGGAGGTCGTGGTTGTTGACAGAGGCCCTGAAGGATTTGGGGATTATGAAAGGTGGTGGGGAAGCAGGGTGGGAATTCTAGTAGTAGGAATTGCCTAATCAGGATTTTGAAGGTAGAAATGAGCCAAATGTCTTTCAGAAACGGGGAAGTGACTGACTTCACTCTATTTCTTTATTATTCAATTCAACTAACTTAAAAGTTTGACTGAAATTCTTTCTGTTAATTACATATTAAAGTATGAGGTAGAATTCATTTAAAATCCTATTTTAAAATTTTTATTTATTTATTTGATTAGAGACAGAGTCTTGCTCGCTCACCCAGGCTGGCACAACTATACCTCACTGAAGCCTCAAATCCCTGTATTCAAGTGACCCTCCCTCCTCAGCCTCCTGAGTAGGTAGGACTATAGGTGTGTGCCACCACATCTGGCTAATTTTAAAATCTTTTGTAGAGATGGGGTCTTGCAATGTTGCCCAGGCTGGTCTCAAACTCCTGGCCTCAAGCAGTCTTCCGTCTCGGCCTCCCAAAGCACTGGGATTACAGGCATAAGGCACTGGGCATGGCTGAAAATCCTATTTTAAAAGTTATTTTTTTAATTGATAAAAATTATATATATTTATTGTGTACAACATATTGTTTTGAAATGTGTATACATACAATATACATGTATGTATAGCTAAATCAAGCTAATTAACATATGCATTACCTCACATACTTATGTTTTTGTGATGAGGATACTTAAAATCTACTCTTTTAGCAATTTCAGGAATACAATGCATTGTTATTAACTATAGTCACCATGTTGTACAATAGACTTCTTGAACTTATTCCTCCTAACTGAAATTCTGTACTGTTGACCATCTCTTCCCCCACCATCCCCCTTACCCTCTGATAACCATCATTCTCCGCCATACATTTTTGAGTTTGACGTTTTTAGATTCCACATATAAGTGAGATCATGTGGTGTTTGTCTTTCTGTGCTTTGCTTAAGAGTCTATTTTAATAATTGATTGTATTTGCTATGTTTTATTCTAAAAAGTTAAAAAGGAAGCATGTTGTGACCATATGTATGATTGTTAAGGCTTCAGTTTAATTTAAAATGATGTTGGTAATGAAAACATTTTAGAAAATGTCCTAAACTGTTCATATTTGGGCTATTGTATTGAAAAAGCATGCATTTTCCATTTTCACTACCACTTTAATATTGAGGTTCGTATGACTAGATGCTAACAAAAATTATATGGGTTTTTAACCTTCAGAGAGTAAGCATAATTTACAGGATTTACAACAATCTCCGGAATAACCAAAATGCATTATAAAAAATACATTTGGGATATCTCTGAAACACATAGGGCAGTGGAATGGATGTCTGTGAGGCTAGCTCTGTTGGACATCACTGAAATCATACTACCACTTATTAAATCTTTCTCAGATTTTCAGAGTGTTTTCCCATGCATTATTTATCT
Source organism: Theropithecus gelada (assembly GCF_003255815.1). NCBI lineage: Eukaryota > Metazoa > Chordata > Mammalia > Primates > Cercopithecidae > Theropithecus > Theropithecus gelada. Next base: position 94,655,306 of record NC_037668.1, on the reverse strand, counting down.
GATCAATTCTGGTTTACCAACCAGCACCCATTCACTTAATTTTTCATGGTGCCTGCTGGTGTGCTAAGGCACTGACAAGTCATTTGAACTAAATAAAAGTGAGAGAAGCTTATATGTGAACTTTGGAAACAACACTTAGGCAAAAACTGAATTTCACTTTTTATTTTCAGATATAGAGGTTTAAGTCTCCATTTCCTTCTTTACTGATCAAGATTGCAGGGCATACACAAGGTTGTTTTTTTGTTTATGTGTTTTTTGTTTATAGCACATAATTAATAACTTTGGAAGTTGCTGGTCATCCAGCAGAGGTAGCGAGTAAAAGAAGTCAAGTCCTGACCAGCTGAGAGACACTGGCTGTCACTCCTCCTCTTTGCACTCAAGTTTCTGCCTCCGTAAAATGAGGAGAGTGGAGATGGCTATGCTCTCCCCAAAATGTCTAATCTCTCTGAAACCAGACCAACATTTAAAAAAATTATGTGTAGGATTCTATTTCACTTCAGGGATCCAGTTCATTTCCCCAACAGTGTAATGTGGTTGCTGCCTTCTTTGTAGGAGCTGTCTAAGGATGTATTATTTTTTTCTCTTCCATACAGCTGAGACAGGAAACTCCTTCCAGCTCCCAAATAAACGTGAGTTTTCTGAGGAAAATCCAGCGCAAAACCTTCCGAAGGTGGATGCCTCAGGAGAAGACCGTCTTTGGGGTGGACAGACGCCTACTGAAGAGCTTTGGAAGTCAAAGAAGCATTCAGTGATGTCAAGACAAGATTTACAAACTTTGTGTTGCACTGATGGCTGCTCCATGACTGATTTGAGTGCTCTTTGCTAAGACAAGAGCAAATACCCAATGGGTGGCAGAGCTTTATCACATGTTTAATTACAGTGTTTTACTCCCTGGTAGAACACTAATATTGTGTTATTAAAATGATAGCTTTTGGGTAGGCAAAACTTCTTTTCTAAAAGGTATAGCTGAGTGGTTGAAACCACAGTGATCTATATTTTCTCCCTTTGCCAAGGTTAGTGAACTGTTCTTTTCAAATTCTACTAATGCTTTGAAATTTCAAATGCTGTGCAAAATTGCAATAAAAATGCTATACATCAAGCTCACTGTGCTGTTTTCTTTTTAAAAAATTGTAAACAACTTTTAAACAGTAAACAGAAAATGCTGGTGATTGGAAAATCTAAAAATATACATAAAAATAAACATCAACTATTATCTCATCATCCAGAAATAACTATTCATTCCTAATGTTTGAATTACTGTGTATTGTTACTGAAAACTTAAACATTGATTCATAGTGTAAACCAAAAAGTATCTGAGACAGCTCTCAATCAATTTAGAAGTTTATGTTCCCAAGGTTAATGATGTGCACCCAGGATACAGGTCTGTGCCTTTCTCCAAAGATGACTTTGAGGGCTTCAATATTTAAAGGGGAAAGGGTGGATATTGGGAAAGAGGAATAACTTTTTTTTTTTTTTTGAGACGGAGTCTTGCTCTGTCACCAGGCTGGAGTGCAGTGGCGCAATCTCGACTCACTGCAACCTCCACCTCCCAGGTTCAAGTGATTCTCCTGCCCCAGCCTCTCAGGTAGCTGGGACTACAGGAGTGCACCACCACACCCAGCTAATTTTTGCATTTTTAGTACAGACAGGGTTTCACCATATTGGCCAGGATGGTGTAGATCTCTTGACTTCGTGATCAGCTTGCCTCTGCCTCCCAAAGTGCTGGGATTATAGGTGTGAGCCACCGCGCCTGGCCAAGGAATACTTTTTTAAAAGTGTGGGTAGGTGAGAAGCAAAGGGTTGTATTCTTTTGAGCCTTTGATCAACCATTCACATGTGATAGGGAAGTAGAGAAATAGTCACTTGTGCATTAGTCCAGCTCAGTGAATCTGCATTTTTACATAAGATAAATATAGGAGAGAGGAAGCAATCAGACATGCATTTGTCTCAGGTGAGCAGAGGGATGACTTTTAGTTCTGTTCTTTGTCCCGCACCTGTGAAGATAAGCTATCAATTTACATTGTTGGAGTGAAATCTGACAGAACTGTTTTAGGGTAAAGATCTTGGGGCCCACAAAACTTTCCTAGTGGGCAAATTGTAAGGGAGATATGTAGCTTGTTCAATCTTTACAGTTATCTTAGTAATAAAATGGGAGGCAGGATTGCCTGATGTAGTTGCCAGCTTGACTTTTCCCTTTGGCTAAGTGATTTTCGAGTCCTAAGATTTATTTTCCTTTCACAACAGTCAAATATGAGAATCTAAACAAAGTGCTTTTCTCAAAGGACCTTACAGTGCTCAATGCATGTTTCCTAATACTCATGTAGTCCTTCAGCGTTATATGTGAGAATAGCTGGGGGCATATATGTATTCACCAGGTCCCATGAACAGCTGAAACCCAGAGTATGTTAAGTAATAAGCTTCTTCCTGTAGTATGAGCCACCTTGGTTTTGCCTTTCTACTGCATTCTATTCTCATTCTGGAATTTGTGAAACAAAGACCCAGATAACCAAGTCATTGTTATGCAATTGGATGTCTTCCCAGATAAAATGACAAAAGACAGAGTAAGGATATCACAAAACAATGCTTTTATTTCTAACTCTGACAGCGAACTCCCCCAGTGGGTTGTAACAAGAGTTAGAATCTCTGTTCATCTAAGTGCCGCTCTTATTGATACAATAGTCCATATTGGAAATCCATCTACTAAAAACTGGGCACTTAAATTGTGTCAAGGCATTATGAATGGAATTTAAACACTTTCCTTCACACATTTGTTGCAGCAAACGTATGAGGGTGTGAAAGTACTTTGCTACCATTTTGCAGATGAGGAAACTGAGGCTCAGTAGAAGTAAGTAAATGTGCCCTAAGTCACACAAGTTAGTGGATGGTGTTACTGGATCCAAACTTAGGCTGCTTAGTGATTGAAGACAGTTATGCCAATCTGTACTAGTAGTCAAAATATTCTTTACTACCAGGCACTCTGACTTTTAAAAGCAAGTCAGTTTCACTGAAGAATATCCTTGATGAAGCAGTAAAAATTACATTAATCTCAACCCTTGAGTACATGTCTTTTCAATATTCTGGGTGATGTAATGGGAAGACTGGATGAGGCATTTCTGCAGCATACTGAAGTATGATGGTTGTCTCAAGATAAGCATTTATGTATTTAAATTGCAAACGTAAAATTTATGTAATTAAATTGTGAGCTGCTTTTTCCACGAAGCACTGTCTTTTTCTTTTTTTTTTTTTTTAAAGAAAGAGTGAAAATTTAGTTATTCAGATTTTGGGATTTGAAATGAAATAAGATTTGAAAAGTGAATGAAGTGAAACTTTCACTTCAAGGAAAACAACTGACAGTATTTGTTGCTGATGATAAAATTTAAGCTTTCGAGAAATTTTGGGAAACTCATCCCCTACCATCAGCATCAGTGATGATATTAATGAATTTGATTTTTTGACATTGTGTGTCAACGTTTGGAAGATATGCATAACTTAGCAAACCAATATTTTCCAAATGATCAATGCATGATATTATAAAATAATGAATGGGTAAAATATCCACTCAAAGAGCAAAATAAAAATTTTAATCTAACAGTACAAATGATTCATTGATATGACTTCAGATTTACATGGCAATCTAACTATAATAAATAACTGCTTGTTGAGTTTGGGGATATATCAAAAAAAGAATTCAAAAACTATCTGAAAACATTATTAAAATAATATTCCCTTTCCAAGTAAATAACTATATGAGGCGGATTTCCTTCATGTATGTCAACCAATACCACACACAGCAACAGATCAAATGCAGAAACTGGTATGAGAATCAAGCTGTCTTTACTAAGCCAGCCATTAGAGATTTACAAAAATCTGAAACAATGCAAGTCTTCTTACCAATTTTTTTTTTTTTTTTGGTGAAATATAAGTAGTTTGTTGTTGTTGTTGCTGTTTTTTGGAGATGGAGTCTCACTTGTTGCCCAGGCTGGAGTGCAGTGGCATGACCTCAGCTCACTGCAACGGGGTTCAAGTGATTCTCTTGCCTCAGCCTCCCTAGTAGCTGGGATTACAGGCATGTGCCACAAGGCCTGGCTAATTTTTGTATTTTTAGCAGGGATGGCGTTTAATCATGTTGGCCAGGCTGGTCTTGAACTCCTAATCTTAAGTGATCTGCCCGTGTTGGCCTCCCAAAGTGCTGGTACTGCAGGCATGAGCCATCATGCCTGGCCAAGTTTTTATAAAATATGTTATTTGTGTTAACATGGTGGATTTATTATTTTTAAATGGATTAATAAATTTAAATTTCTCAGTTTTAAATTTCAATGCAGTAAATATTCATAGATTCAACTCACATAAACAAAAGTTCTTTGAAGTTCTTAATAATTTTTTAAGAGTGCAAAGGAGTTCTGAGACTAAAACATTTGAGGACTGCTATTCTATAACACGTATTGCCACCTTTATTACATCAGTAGATATTCAGATTGTTTTCAGTATTTGCCATTACAAATAAAGATGCAATAAACAACTTTCTTCATATATCCTGATGTACTGACACTTATTTCTGTGTCAGTACGTAGCTTACCAGGTTGCTGGGGAAAGTAGTAAATATATATTTGCATTATATTTTTGTTATTTATTTACTATATTCTTACTTATATTTATTAGTTATTATAAATGTATTTATGTAATTTAAGTACATGGAGAAACAAAGAAGAAAAATGGAACCTCATCTCTCAATAAATCCTGTAACGACTTTTTTTGCAGGGAAAAAAAAGGAGAATATATGCATAAGGTTAGGAAATGCAAACAGTCCACAGAAGCATAAAATAAATCAAAAGCCTTGCTCTCCTTTATTTGGTTCTAAAGTAATAATATAACCCTTATTAAGAGTTTCTTATAACTTCTGCCAGAAATAAAAATCATATTTATAATGAATTCATGTGGTGTAACTGCAAATACAGCTAGGCAGGTTTATCTATCTATCTATCTATCTATCTATCTATCTATCTATCTATCTATCTATTTATCTATCTATCATCTATTTTTGTAATTTATCTAATGGATCTATCTCTATAGCATAAACTTTTAACTGTCCACCGAAAATTTCTTCTTCTCTTCCTCTTCGGCACACAGCTAAACTACATTTCTCAGCCTCCTTTGTGTTTATGTTTGGTCATGTGACTGAGTTCCAGCCTACTAAATGTGAGTAGTAGTGATATGTGCCACTTCCAAGACAAGTCCATAAAATCCCCCACCCTCTCGCTTAACTTAACAAGCAATAACTTTTGAATTGTTTTATATTTAAGTCTATTTTTAAGGTAGTAAACCTACTCTAATACAGTATTTACTGAGTCTATCATCCTATTTTACACCAAAATGGATTACACACAGTGTCCTACATCTCATTGTTGTTGTTTTATTTAATATATCTTCATATATTTCAATAACATCTCAATATATGTACTTTAAATTTAAACATATAACAAGAGATGACCATCTAAAAATTGTGCATTAATTCATATTTCCACTAGAAATTTATGAGAGAGCCTGTATTCTCACCTGTCTATGGTGTCATTACACTTGCAAAAATTTGGTGAAATTAGGGGAAATATTAAACATAATTTTTGGATTGAATTGCATTCACTTGACCATGGAGTGATCACCTTTTGTATTTATCGACCACTTGTATTTTCTCTTGTGTAAATTAATCTGTCCATATGATTTGCCCATTTTTCTATGTATTTTTCTAATCAAATTTCAAAGCTTTTTATATTAAGAATACTAACTTTTTGACTGCTCTCCAGATAAAATATTTTCTCCTAGTCTTTTATGTTTTTACTTCATTTAGGATATCCTTTGACATACGATGTCTGTCTTTTTCTTTTACAGTTTCTGAATTTCCTGCTTTGCTTAGGAAGATCTCCCTTTCTGTGAGGTTGCACAAGAATTCTCCTAAGTTTTATTCTAATAATTTTGTGGTTTATCCTTTGAATTTATACCTAATTCATCCTACATTTGTTTTCGTATAGCATGAAGTGGTTAATTTTAATTTTCTCCAGATGGATAGCAAATTTTTCCTGCATCATTTATTAAATGAATTGTCTTTCTCCTGTAAAAATTTCACATCACTTTAGTCACATGTTGTTTCCATTATACTTTGAACTATTATAGACTGTTTATTCTGTTCACTGATCTATTTACCCTGGGTTAACCCTATCCTATTTTGACTGTGGTAGCTTTGTGGTAAATTCTAATATCTAGTAAGAAAAGTTGCCCATCTCTATAGCTTTTCTAGAAATAATTTTTATAACTATTATGAGACATACACTTCCATATGAATTTGTTATTCTGTACTAAAAATATCTCATTGGAATTATGATTTGAATTGCATTACATGCATACAAATGTAGGAAACATTTACATTCTAGGATGTTAAGAATTTCTATTTAGAATATATTACTATAACAACATAGTTTATTTTAAATATTTAAATAATTTTATTTATATAGGTATTATACATTTTAATTTAAACTTATGCCGGAATTTTTTGCCACTATGAATGAGAAATTTCTTCCATGTTCATTTCTAATTACTTGTTGCAGTGCAAAGAAAAATCTTGATTTTTAAAACATTATCTCCAAGCACCTTGTCAAGTAATTTTATTAAATTTAATAGCTGCTTGACTAGCTCATTTTGGATTTTTGAGGTATGCAATATTATAATCTACAATGAAAAGATACTTCCGTCTCTTCTTTTGCAGGATTTAAGCTGATTGTTTCATATTCTTGACTTATTACCTTACTCATTATTCAGTAATTATTTATTGAGAGAGTAATGTGCCAGGCATGGTTCTAGGTAGTAAGGATACAGCTGTGAATAGAACAGAAAAAGTGCATATTCTAATGGATGGCACATGTAAACAGGAGTAATATTAGATTATAATTGATGCTGAGAAGAAAATAAACCATGGAAGGGGGATAGGAAAGCTTGGGTGGGGGGATAAAGGGAAATGAGTTTTAAGCAGGGTGGTCAGGGAAGGCCTCTCAGGGAAGGTGACCACTAAAAAAGTCTAAATCAAGCTTGTCCAATCTGTGGCCCATGGGCTGTATGCAGCCCAGGAGAGTTTTGAATACTGCCCAACACAAATTATAAACTTTCCTAAAATATTATGAGTTTTTTTGTGTTGGTTTTGTTGTTGTTGTTGTTTTGTTTTGTTTTTTAGCTCGTCAGCTATCAGTGTTAGTGTATTTTATGTGTGGCCCAAGACAATTCCTCTTGTTCCAATGTGGCCCAGGGAAACCAAAAGATTGGACACCCCTGATCTAAATGATAATAACGGCAGCAGACATCTCTCCCATGTTCCTAATTGTAATGGAAAAGGCGTTAGCATTCACTACTAAGTACAACATTTGTTGGTTGAAATATGAATAAATAAAACAATAAATAATGAATTTATATTATACATGTGTATATAATATTCAGAATTATCTTTAAAGTATTATTCTATTACGTATTGCTGAAGGACTTATTTTGCTGGAAATTCTTCTAAATTTCATAAAATACACACCTAATTTTATCATATGGTATTTTTCTCTTTAGTAAATGTGAAGAGTTCTGTTGATAAGCTTTCTTATGTTGAAATGTCTCTATATTCTAAGAATAAATTCATTTGATCATAGTATAACATTCTTCTAATACTCAGAAGCACTGCATTTGTTAATATTTTGTTTAGAATTTTCATATCTGTGTTCATAAATAAAACTGATCTCTATATGTTTTGCCAATAAAGATTATTCTAGCTTTATAAAATGAAGGCATTATTTGTTCTTTAAAAATCTGGAAGAAAAAGTTGTAATAATATCTTTAGCCTCGTGACTTAAAAAAATTCACTGGAGTATAATACACATACAATCAAGTACATGATTTTTAAATGAACTTGTACTTATTTGTACACAAATGAATTATTAAAATATTTCCAGTTATTAATAATGTATTCTCTTTTTTATATACCACTGCACTTTATTTGTTAACGATTTGTTTAATATACATTTTCATAAACAACATTTATGTTTTTTATAATATCATGTTAATACATTTTAAAAAAACATTTATGCTTTTTCTGTAATATATTGATATCAGGGTTAAGCTAGCTCCATAAAATGAGTTGGAAAGTGGTCCTTCTTTCTTTAATCTCAGAATGTTTAAGATTGATACTATTTCTTCTTTAAATGATTGGGCCTTAATGTACTACTTTCCCAAGTAGTCAAAGTGGTCCCCGAGTTGCATCCACCTCAGCTACCTTCTGAATTCATTTCTTTTGAATGGCATTGTAATATAGATGGTTAGGTTTTGGTCGCTTTTTTTTTTTTTAAGCATAAGTTTGACAAATGGCTTTTACTTGTGCTTGTGAATTGGGATGCAAGCAAGCAATTTAACTATATATTTAAAAAAAATTATTACACCTGTCCTACCAAAGTAAAGTTCTTGTTATATAATACATTTCCTTATAGGAAAAAATAATTATAATTATATAATTAACCAACAACATACAGTTTATTTTCCTTTAGTTTCAAAATGAAATTATGAGTCTTTAAGCTTATTTTTCATAGGAATTTAAAAACTATTTCCCAGCAACCCCTAAACAAATCGGGCTGGATATTCTGTCCTTTTAATAGTTAGATGATTCAGCCTCATCATTGTCTGTGGGAAACTTTTCTGATCACAAATGTAAAGTGAAGCTTAGTGCTTCCCGTACTGGTTATACTGGTTCCTTGCCTTGCTAGGTAGGGAAATAGCCTGGTGGGTGGGTGGAAAACCACAAGTTTCAAGTTATATCCTGCACTAAAATTTAAAAAAAGTGTACTCAAATTGGCCAGGAAAGAAATTGAGAAGAGATTATAGGAGACTCTAATCAGATACTTAAGATATATGTCTTAATAAACCTTTAGTATGTTTATTCTATATGAACATACTAGAGGAATATGTAAATTCAAATGGGAGCTAACAGGATAAAATAGGTGGCAGTAAACAAAAATGTTCAAAGGAATCAAGAAAGTACTGAAGTGAGAATTAAGACATCTGAATGAAACAAATTTGAAAACAGGTAGACATCAGCCACGAGAAGCTAAATTTGGAGATGTATAGGACTGTATAATAAATATGGACTTGAGAAGAAATTGTCATTCAAAGAAGGCAGCAGCAGATGATTAAAGGTGATAAAAGAAAAACATGTAATCTAGGGTATTACATTAGGGTAGTGAGCAGAAATTGCAAAACTATCTGCTCAATTTTCTAGAGAAGAGTTTCTGCAGGAAAAAATTAGAGGTTGCGAGTAAGCATCTACTGTGGGTCAGATATTCTGTGCATACTTTCTCTTTTAGTCGTCGTGACAGGAACATAAGTAGCAATCATAATCATCTTTACCTTTGGGGAAACTAAGGCTCAAGACACTAGCCACCTCAAACCAAAGTCACACACAGCTAGTAAGGGTGGCAGCTAAAGGAGACTTTTGTCAAACTTATGCTTTAAAAAAAAAAAAAAAGCGACCAAAACCTAACCATCTATATCACAATGCCATTCAAAAGAAATGAATTCAGAAGGTAGCTGAGGTGGATGCAACTGGGGGACCACTTTGACTACTCGGGAAAGTAATACATTAAGGCCGGGCGCGGTGGCTCACGCCTGTAATCCCAGCGCTTTGGGAGGCCGAAGCGGGTGGATCACGCGGTCAGGAGATCAAGACCATCCTGGCTAACAAGGTGAAACCCTGTCTCTACTAAAAATACAAAAAATTAGCCAGGCGAGGTGGCGGGCGCCTGTAGTCCCAGCTACTCGGGAGGCTGAGGCAGGAGAATGGCCTAAACCCGGGAGGCGGAGCTTGCAGTGAGCCGAGATCGCGCCACTGCACTCCAGCCTGGGCGACAGAGAGAGACTACGTCTCAAAAAAAAAAAAAAAGGAACACATTAGCGGGGATGAGAACTAGATTGCAGAAGGTGAAGGTAGCATAGAAAGAAGTGGCAGAGAAAATCAGAGGTAATGGGCGCAGGCCACTCCTTTATAACAATTTTGGGAGCAAAATGCATAGTAAATTATGAATAACTATTTAATGTTGAGTTTTCTTAATATATTTTTGGGTAATATCTAGAAACACCAGTCAAATGATGGTCCTAACAAAGAGTGTGTTCGTTATCTAGGATGGCTACGTTTACAAGCTCTAATTTCTCAACCGTTGTTTTTAAAATCATTCCCGTATACTGGGATAATTCTTAAGAGTTTTTTTGTTTTTTTTGTTTTTTTTTTTAATGAAGGAGTTAAACTAGCACTTAATTTCCCAACATATAATCTGTTGGACTCTGTTGGAAGAACCTCCTATTATGTATTTTCTTTAAAGCCATTTTATTAACAATGACAGCAGATGACAGCACTGACACCTCCATTCAAGATGCTAATGTATTTTTTTGAGAGAACCCTTACATTTTTTATGATGTCTGAAAACACAAAAGGATCATCTAGGATTTTTTTTTAATGAAGAAAATAAGGCATTATTTAATTTTAGTTTTGGAAAAACAGTTCCTATTAATTTTTGGGGGGTGGTTTCTGGCTGATGTTCCCAGAGTTAACTGAATTTTTAGTAATTTGCTATTAGTACTCACTATACTTGCTGAAGATTCTGCTAATGAATATTTTATAAAGCAGGAGGATGTTAGGTCTCAATCTAGATGACTGCCAAGTCTAAATCTCTCACCTTGATGTCGTAGCTCAGCTCCAGCCCCATGTTCTCAGCTGCCGGAGGCTAACCCCATCTTAATATCCCATCATTAACTTAAATTCAACAAGTGAAAAATCAAACTTCATATTTTATTCCTCAAATTCTTCCTGCTGACTTCCTTAGTTTTGTTAATAGGCTCATTGAACTAGTGACCCACACTGAAACTTTCAATTGCAACCATAAGAGCTACTGTATTGAGAGCTTTCTATCAGGAATTATGATGGTTTAGCAAACATATGTATTTAATTATCACCAAAATCCTATGAGGTAGGTACCAGTATTATCATTCCTTTACAATGAAGAAGCTGTGGCTTAGTGAGATTAGTAATTTATCTGAGGTCACTTAACTTGTGCTTGGGACAGCAGGACTCAGCCCTAAGTCTGCAAACGTTCAGAGCTCGAAACTTTCAACTGTCTTTTCATATCATGTTGGAGTCACTTCTGACTCCTCCTTCCCCTTGCCTACTCATGTAGACCTTGCCCCCATAGTGTCTCATACAACTATCCTCTCCTTTCCATTTCCAATGCCACTGCCTCTTCCAGCCTCTATTACCTCTCACCTCCCCAAGAGTCTTTCTGTTCTTTTCCAACATATTCATCTTCTTAGAGTGTCCGTTCATTTATACTGTTAGCCTAATGAAAAACCTTTAATGATTACTTATTTTCTTACTCAGATACTCACAACGTATTCTTCTAATCTTAGTTCTAACCACTTATCTTAATGAACACTGTGTTTTATCCAGCCTAGACTTCCTGTAATCTTCTGCCTGTTGAAATTCTAATCTCTCCTTCACAGTCTAGCTTACATTTTCTTTCCTTTCATGAAGGCTTCCACGATTCCATTAATTGGATAAAGATATTCTGGATTTTTCTTATGACAACATATTTGAGCCTGTACTGTGGTCACTTGTGTACTTCTATTTTCACCCCTATATGATCCTGGTTCCTCAGGGGTTGAACTGTGTTTGTTATTATCTGTGCAGCTGGGAGTTATGTAGCACAGTGCAATGCACATAATGATAACATTAAAAGTAAAAATGATTTTTATTGCTAGGCACTGTCAAGTTATGTGGTCAGTGTCCTCAATATGTCTTCAATCTATTAATAGTAAAGGAAACAAAACAAAAATTCAAAAGTTAGCTCGACCATGAGAATGATCAGAGGAGAGAGAGCAGGAGGCAAGCAATGAATAGAGAAGGACTGAGAGAAAAGGTGAGACTTGAATGTGACCCTGAAAAGTGAAGAAAGTTGCTTAAGTGGGAGGGGGGGTGTTCTGAGGTAGGAAAGCATGAGTGAAGGCTCTGGGGCAGGGATGGGCATGGCTGGTCTGGGAAGAAGGATGGCACTGTAGGAGAGGAAAAAAATACCAGGGAAGTTCAGGGTGTTTCAAAGTAAAAGAATTCCTTCAAATTTATAATGTCATTTCTTTCAAAATTTCTCATGATAAGGTTCTGTGTGATAATTTCTTTAAAAATTTCTCATGATAAGGTTCTGTGTGATAACTAGCTTCTCCCAAGTTAGTTGCAATGAGTGAGTTTTTACTGTGTATTCTTATACTGCTATATAGTTGCTAGAATTCATCATTGAGTATCTGAATTACAGTGCATGGCAATATGCTGGCAAACTGCTTTCTTTTTTGTTTTTTAACTGCCATCATGCTTTGCAGTTTTGATTCTCAACACAGCCTGGGGAAGATGGTAAGAAATTATCTCGTGGATTAGAATTTAGAACTCTGAAACAGTCATTGTTACAATAGACTTTCTATATGTTAAAGAAGTTTCTTCATTTTGATTTATTCATACAAAGTTGTGATATGATTACCCCCGCTGTCGTTCCATGAAGGTAGATGTTCACAAATGTGTCATGAAAATATGAAGCTCATTTACTTATTATACTTGTAATCTAATCCAGATTGAAAACTGGTCTGTGGAGATTGACAAATATTGGTTGTGATAAATTATTACATAGACATATTCCCACTAATGCACTAACAGGAAAAAAATAGTGGAAATTGACAAATTCATTTGGAATAATCACTTTAAAAGCCAGACAATAGCAGAAAGAAAGGGATTTTAAAAGTATCAATTTTTTACTATATGTCGTTTTTGGGGGAAAAGTAAGACACCAAAACATTTTAAAATGAAAGCATTGACTGGTGTTCCATTCGCTAAACTCTTTTTGATATGAATGACAAATTATTTTTTCCTGAAGACTACAGCATTGCTAATTTGCTCCATATGTGTACAATTTGTCTTTGACCTTTAATAAATGTCCTCTAGGCCGTCCACTTACCATCCAAGAACAACGAAACAACATCATTTTACTTGCACACAAAGACTTGAAAGCTTCATAAAAATAAATGATCCGTGGCATAAGATACATTAACCAGCAGAATAATAAGCTATTTCAGCCCTGTAAATTTTAGCGCCCATCTATTCAAATCCTCACTGGGTCACTTTAGTATTAAATTGATAGGAGTAAAATGGTAAATACACATGCTTTATTTGTTAAGGTGCCAGCTATATATTTTGTGAAAAAGTTTGTTAGCTCAGGATATTTAAAAACGATGTCTCTTTCCAATAAATGATTTTATGTGTTACAGACACATTTAGTATTAAGCATCATGTATATTTAATATCACAATGTCTACTTCAGTGCCCCAAAAAGCCTTTATTCACTTTATAGTTTCCATTACTGAAGAGCCAACATTCAGTTCTCCCACAGTTGTGTAAAGTGCAGGCAAGCCACAAGAGCTTCTAGTTTTAGCTTGCAGCCCGTGGGACCACGATAATTGTTATGAAGCCATTAATTCTACCTCAGCAGTTTCAACTGTCAGGTACATGTAACAATAATTGCACTTAATGAATGCTGCTCAATTTATTAAGTACAAAATGAAAACCAGTATTCTTTTATATGCAGCACTGAGGCATATTATTTATCATTTGTGTGTACCCATGTTGAATATTCTGCTATCATTTATTGGTCAGGGTATATAGCCATAGTTTTTCTAAAGCTTTTCTTTATTAAAAAACAATGCAGGAAATTGTAACTCTTTAATTAAAGAATAATTAAAATAATTAGTACCAAAACAAATATTTAATAAGAATCTATGTCTATGGAAAACAATCCAGCAAAACCAAGACCAGGTTCCTGCTTTAGAAAAACAAGATTCTTTCTGTGCTGTTCTCCCCGCCCCCAATCTTTACTAGAATATGAAAAAATTCAAAAGCTTCCAGTTGCTTGAAATATCCGTGTTGTTTCTTTCTCAAAGTTTTTGGCAGTAAAACTTTTGTATACAGACATACAGTCTGCCTCAGGATTTTCAAAAGTAAGAGCTAGATTTCTTATTTTCAGTCACTCAAGGTAAACTGCATAGACATTTGCAAGAGCAAAAAGAGAAGAATTTCTGAAAACGTAAGATGAAAAGGTATCATTTTTAGGATCCCAGAGGCATCTGCTTCCAATAAGTAAGCTCTGCCTGTTCAGTTGTCCAATGTGAACAATCACAATTAGTTTATATCGTGGAATCATCAAGTCCTTGACCCGGGCTTTAATAACCTAGAAATGTAAAAAAAGGGAGGGTCTTCATTTAGCCACATTGAAACTCAAAAGTATTAACCTTTGTTATAAATAGAGGGGATTTAATTTAATAGCATGATACATTGTAGATACTTTGAGTAATTGTTGTAGAACCGTAACTATGATTCCCTTCAAGCATGGTCCTCTTGAGATAGAACATTCAGGGACAAAATCATAACACCAGCAATAAATCTACCTTTTCTAAGATACACGAAATAATTATAATCCAGAGCACAGAATTTAATAAATTACATTCTTTGAAAATTTATGTTAAGATGGCTTCATGTCAAAGAATGTTGGCATTGGAGTTACACTGTCTTATTCATGTCTAATTAAGGAATCATACATCTGGAGTCTCCTGTAATATAACTAATCATTAATGTTTATTAAAGAGTTTGTTATAAAAAAGAGAGTAGAGAAAACCTTGATGAAGTTCCAGCCCTGGGGTTGGTAAAAATAGAAACATGCTTAAAGTCTGTATTTGATGGCACTCAAAGAAGCTGCCTTAGTGAAGAGAAAATAATCATTGAAATGTTGTATCTTTTATAATAAACACTTTTATAAATGGGGCAGTTTTATACAATTTTACATAATGCATGCAAATGATGCATATGATTGTTTTAGACAAAGGTTTTATGTATACACACACATGCACACACACACACACACACTCATATATGTAGAATATGACCTAATTATAAATATGCATTTTAACTGTTACTGCAAATTAATTCCCCTCATCAAAAAAGTAGAGGGTTCATTGTACTTTAGCAAATATTCTAGCCACTGTTAACACTTTGGGCAAATCACACGTGTACCTCAGAAATGGTTTTAGTCATCTGTCTACAGAGCTCTGGTTCATATTCTTCTACTTGTAGATAGCTGGTTAACACATCTTTCAAAATATGATTGACAATGACCACAGGAAAATGTTTGGGAGGACCTGAAAATACACATAAAATTTATTTCTAAAAGGTCATTTCAAATCATACCCACCCACCCCATAGGCTAATCAAAAGAGTATTGAAACGTGGAGGGATTTAATCTTGTGGGTGGACTCTATTAAAAGAAACAAGTGGCTCTAATTAGATTTCCTGTCAAGTGCTCTGGGAGAAGAAAACAATATTTTCATACATTTACCTGACCATCTCAAAAGTGTGTTCAATATTGCTGGGGTTTGACCTTGAAAGTCTCTTCCTTCCCAGGCCCCATTGTTAGGGATATACATCAAAGTCTCAACAGCTTTCTAACTGGCTCTCTGCCTCTTGTATCTACTGCTCCAATCTATCTACCAGATCTTAAGTGATATTCCCCTTAGCCAGGTCTAAGTTGTGGTTCCCTATGGCCCCTTCTTCCGCTACCACAGTGCCCCACTTGCAGACTGCTCCAGCCTCACAGGCTTCATCTGCCTATAAAGGTGCTCCTGTGTCTTTACTCTTGCTCTTTTGTTTTCAAATGGAATACCTTTCCCCATCTTGTTCATCTGAGAAACAGCCACTCATGTTTCAAGACCATCTCAAATGTCTTCTTCTCCAGGTAGCACTCTATCTCCTGTCAGGTAAAAATGTCCCTGCTTTGGGACAATGTCCCTGCTTTCCATGCACTGGGTCCCCACTGCCATCCTGGCTCCTAATCCACTTGACGTTGGCTAAAGCATACCTGCGTTTCCAGTTATATGGTAAGCAAGCTCGGATTTTTTCCTCCTCAGAGTCTAATACAATGCTAAAGGCATAAGAAATTTTTAATGTATGATTTCTGAATTTAAATAGAATTACAAATTTTATAGATAATAATCACTATATATGATATATGATTATATATTGTATACATATATAATAATGAATACTTTTTATTAAGCTTTTGCTACGTGTCAGGCAGTGTGATAAGCACTTCATATTACCTTATATAGTCTTCCAATAGATCTCTGAGGTGAATCTCACTGTTATCTCCATTTGGCAGGTAGGGAAACAGAGATTTAAATACATTGAGTAACCTGCCCAGAATCACACACAGAGGCAGAGCTGGGCTGCACACCCAGGTTTATCTGATGCTAGAGCTTATATTCTCAACCACACTTCATCCACGTTCAGAGGAGAAGCTTCAGATGAATCTTCTTTATCCTGCATCCCAGGAATATTAGCCACATCATCACTTTGGTCATATACTAATGTCATTGCATGACATGAACATGTGCCCAGGGCTTGGCATAGAGAAGTCCAATCATTATTTGTTGAATTGATAAAGATGAAGGAATGAGATCAAGAATTCTATTCAATTCTCTTGTAATAGTTGTCAATATCTATTTATAAGTGTTTGTTTGGGATGACTGTATCTGTCAGGGTCAAAGGAAACATATGGCACCCTATAGTTAAAATAATTCCAGGAGGAAGTTCTGAGTGGGATGTAGAAAATCACAAGGGATAGTGCAGTAGCCCTCAGCCAGTGAAAGTAACGTTATCAGCCCACCCCCAACCCCAAGATTGGGGAATAGAGGAAGAGTTTTTAATAGATCCCGGAAGGGTGGTGTGGAGAGGGCTCCCCTGGGAGCAGTTTCTGTCCTTTGGTTGAGGAATGTAACCAGGCTGTGATGAACTCACAGGCAGGAGCCAGGGAAATAAACAGCTCCACCTCACACTTCTCACTCCCTCTGCCTCTCTGCTGAGGTTTCCCACTGGCGGAACTTAACCAGAAGGTTATAGCCCTTTGACTGCAGTTCAGTTAGGTGAGCCTCTTGAGGTTCTATAAATGGTATTTTTATTTTCATGATAATATAGAAATTGTTGAATTCCATTTAAATCATGGCAGGGTGGGGGTGGAGAATGAATCTGGATATGTAAAGTGGTTCTTAGAGATCTCCCCATCAACTCCTGCAAACCCAAGCCTAGGGCGTGGTTGATTGACCCAGGGGTAACAATGCTCTGGGCCAGGACAATGAGAGTCTTTTCTTGGAATTTTTATTTTAAACTGCGAGTAGGAAAAAAGAGCCTCTTTCTGGTGGCAAAAGTTACCATGTGACTCTGAGGACCTGCTGGAGACCATGTTTTTCATGGTGGAAAGGAGGCCAGGCCACCCAAACAGAAGAAAGTGCACACAGGTTAGTGCCGGAAAGAGGGTCCTGGAGGCACTTGAGTCTGTTTCTAGTAGTTCCATTGTACAGTGCTACCAATGTCCTTTCCACACTTTGCTTGGATTAAAAAAAAAAAGTCATTAACCAGATTCTGTTTTGAAAATACTTTGAAATATGGTAATAAAATATTCTTTTCTTACTTCTTTGTTACCTTTCCCCTAAACATCCAGAATCATCCATCAATGTTCAGCTTTTGACTTCTGAAATAAGCTCCTAAAACTACTTTCAGAGTCAACTGATGTGAATGGCAAAGCTTTTCTTCTCTTTTGAGATTTTTTTTTCCTTAGGAGAAAAAACATGTTTTAGAAATCAAAAGGCAAAGACCTGAAGGATCCGGACAAAAAAAATTTTAAAAACAAACAAAACTTGTCCTTAAAAATTAGATAAAGATAAGGTTACTTAATGTATGTGGGCCTCCACTACCCCAAATTGGGGTAATAATAAGAATTACTACATATTTTTTTTTTTTAGAATTAAATGAGACAATATATTGAATATATTTAGAACAGTACTTGTCACACAATAAAACACTCCTTAGATATGTGATCTTATTAGTGTTATTGCTGTTATTGTAGTTATTGCATGTTGAAGGAAGAATTGGGGATTTACCTTGCTGAGAAGGCAGCAAGATGAAAGAGGACATAAGTTGGGAGACAGTGAGGCCTGCAGGGTTGGGAAGGACCCCATGGGGTGGTGCAAAATCAATGCTGAGAGATTGACAGGGTCTAAGAAAACCTGACATAGAGACAGGGCCTGAGTACTTCGTGGAAGCTGAACTCAAATAATCTCTCTCTCTCTCAGTATTTTGAATCTACTTTCCACTGTGCTGGCTTCATTCTCAAGGCAGGCTGTCTTGATGTAGTAGCAAAGATGGCCACGAATAATTCTAGTCTGGCCTGGTGCTCGCAGTCCATGTTTGTAAACGACCAGATGCCACTATACTCATAGTTCCAGAAAAAGTCCTGTGGAAAACTTATTCCATAATTAACATGAAGTTACAATGAATATCATGGAAGGTTTTTATTCTTAGTGATCTGTAGTAAGGTCCTTGAGTCAGTCACATTCAGGAGTAGTATCATGATGAATGGAGAGATTTAAACATATTACATCATTTGATGTAATTACCTAGCATCCCTATGATGTATAGACTATTATCCCTATTTATAAGTGAAGAAACTGAGATTCAATGATGCTAAATACCTTGCTCAAGGAATTAGCAAAATTGGTATTCAAATTCAGATATGACAGATGCTACAGCCTGCATTTTCTTTGATATTTGTTTTAGTAATTAATGAGGAGTATGTAAATGGTATTTTATTATAAGAAACACAGTTTCCTTTTCTATACCCTTTTTTCCCTTCATGAATTTTACTCATGCTTCATCTCATTTTTTTAGTTGTAATTATTTACATAAATGCTCTCATTTAAGATGTGTTTAGATGATGCAAACCTTATCAAACAGAATGAAAAATTAATTAAACATAATAGTGCTGCTGATTGGCTGATATTTCCTTCCACTTTTCTGGCCAGCATTACATTGTAAAGATATGATAAACTCTTTACCAAAGTCCCACTGATATAGTTTGGATATTTGTCCCCTTCAAATCTCATATTGAAATGTGATCCCCAGTGTTGGAGGTGGGGCCTGGTGGGAGGTGTTGGGGCCAGGAAGGTAGATCCCTCACGAATGGCTTGGTGCTGTCCCAGCGGTAGTAACTGAGTTCTTGCTCTATAGTTCTCCCTCTATTAGGTCACATGAGAGCTGGGTGTTTAAAACAGCCTGGCCTCTCTCTTGTTCCCTCTCTTGCCATGTGACACGCCAACTCTCCTTCCCTTCTGCCATGCCTAAAATCTTACTGAGGTCTTACCAGAAGCAGATGTTGGCACCACGCTTCCCGTATAGTCTCTAGAACCATGAGCCAAATAAACCTCTTTTCTTTATAAATTACAGTCTCAGGTATTTCTTTATAGCAATGCAAAATGGACTAATACATCCACAAAATACCTTTCTTATGTTAAATAAACCCAGAAACAAGTAGAAGTGGTAATACAGTTTTGATTAAGTATTAATAAAATGGATGGTTGAATGCTTTAAAAAGTGAATTGTCAAGCATAAAATACTTTAATTATTTAAAAATTCACATAGACTATTGTAGGAAAATATGGGTGTATTTCATCTATACTAAGCTTTTTCTAAAATTACTTTTCTAATGTGGTTCATACTCAGTACTTCTAAAACTGATAAGATGCTTTATTTGAGAAAACAAGTTGCAAAAAATACCCTTATGTAGAAACATAGGGATTCACATTTCACCTGCCTTATCTTGTTGAAATCTGATTCAAACCCTTCCAGCATGCACAGCTCAAAGTCATAGACACCTTATGGCTAAGAACTTTTAGTTGCAAGTGAGGGAAAACCTGACCCAAACTTAGCTTGCCTAACTGAAAAGTTAAAGGGTAGTCAACTGGATTTAGGACTCAAATGATGCCATCAGGATTCTGTTGTTCTCTCTCAGTTTCAAGTCAGAGCAAAATGGCAGACACTGCCAGAGCCCCTATATTCCTTCAAGTTTCAGGGCTTTATGTTCTTCTGCAACAGGCCAAACAACATTTTCTGAATTTAATCTCAAAGGCTTTGATTGGATTGACCATGGTTATATGCCATCCTAGAATCAGTCACTGCTCTATCTATAAAGCCAGTGCCAGCTTCATCAGAATGCTAGGATCAAAAGTGGTGACAATGGTGGAATTTCAAAGGAAATTTAGTAAAGTTACCAGAGAAGTATAAAAGTATATTGGATGGCAGGAATATTAGCTGTCGGCCACAGGCACTGTGAAAATACCAGTAGATTGGCTAATTATGGACCCGTGTAATCTATGTAGTCTTGGGGATTCCTGTAGAAAACTGGCTACAAGGCTGAAGGGGACATGCTGATGGTCTATACTTTTCTTGGGGGTTAACTGGCCACAGATGGAATCACCTTGGCCCATAGAGTCTTCCTTTGCCCCTTGGTAAATCTCTGTGGAATTTCTATATAGCAGTAATTATATATGAATTCAGATAATAGTGGGCAGGTACGCGTTTAGAGAAAACAAGTGGGTCTATGAGGAAACATGGGTGGGAAAAGATATTTGCCGTGGACTCCACTTGGGAGTATAGGGGCAGGTGCAAAGATCTTTGTTTTCAAAGACTCAAAACCTCAGTGGTAATGGATAAACATCTCTGTCAACAGGGGACTATGAGTCATTTACCTTTGCTTTGAGTTTTTTTTTTTTTTTCCTTCACCTATTAACAACACTGATTGGTTTTGTTGTCTAAAACATCAATACTTATCTCTTTCATTTAAGTCATATCTCTCTATGTACCCAGAAATACTCAGTGAATTTGTTAAGTCAGTAGTATGCTGTATATATCAGTGCCACCCAGTGAATTGCTTGGCATTTGGGAAACATTAGTAAAGAAAAGTAAGATAGCGGGTGTTGCTAGCATTCTGCTGAGGAAGAAACTAAAGCAACATCAAATCACTCAATTCATTAAAGTCCCTTATATTGTGCTAGAATTGAAGACAATGCCAGGTTATCAAATACCATTTTTAAAAGCATCAGTCACCAGTTTAGAAGTTTAAAATAGGAGTGAGAGATAAAAGAACACACCCAACTGATAGGTGTTTTCCATCTGAACTGTAAGGCGAGAGACATCATCACGCTGACTAGGTTCATCCATGTAAGACACGGTACTCGTAGAACTAAAAACAAGGGAGAAAACGAATTTTAGTCATTATTATAACAATAACAACAAAATACAATATTGCTTTAAGCTAAAATGTTACAAAGATGAAGTTTTGTCAGAAAATTTCAAGTAAGTCCTATGTAAATATCCCAGTGGTATATGGAAAGTCTAAAACATTTTAGAAATGGAAATATTAAGATGCAAAGGAGGTATTTGGAGAAGGCCTCAATGTGATGGCTGAAGCCCAGGGCAGTTACTCAGGTCATCAAATTATCCAGAAAGTGATCCTGGGTTGATGTATGTGTATGGGGTAACAGAACATACTTCAAAATCCATTGCCAATCGTGTCTCTACCACTGATATACAGCCTCTCCTCAAAGTAGACAAAGCTCACAAACAGGGCTGGGAGACATATGAGGAAGCTTAAAATGTTGGGAAACAACTCTATATACACATGGAGTATTATAAAGGGTTCACTATTATATGGAGTTCACAAAATCCCTTTAGTATGAAAAAGAAAAATGAGAAACTCATCTGTGTGGTAAAGGAAACCACAATTCACTAAAACCATAATAAATTAATAAGCATCAATCACCCTTTTCAACATTAAAAAAGGGTTTTGCTTTCATTATCAAGGCAATATGAGCTTATCCTGGTGCTAAACAGGAGACCCAAGCAAAGAGGAGCCCCCAGTGTCTCTCTAGCACTACTTAATTCAATTTAGTTCAGAGGAAATTCAGCTGCAACTAATGACAGTCTCAGAACTCTGCACCCTCAATTTTCTCCACCTGTGAAAATGAACGTTAAGACAGATGTCATTTCAAAGGGGAGGATATAATAGCATGTGTGTGTGTATGTGTGTGTGTGTGTGTGTGTGTGTGTTCAGAGTGACCACTTTTCTAAGCAGGCTATGTTTTTGATTTAATTAAATAAAAAAGAGATATTTGCTCTTAATCTTTGGGGATCTTTTCTCTTGCAAGGAATTTAAAATGCTTAGTTCTACACCGTGTGGAATTAATGAACTTCTTACAAATTGATATTTTAAGAAAATCACGGGTAATCTATTTTTAAAAATCCTTTAATGCAATACAACTTACATGATAAATTAGGGTTTACCCACTCAGTGCAAGAAAATGATGGAAGAAATTCTGGCTGCTTTTTTCATGGTGGATTTCTGGATGAGTGACTTAGTCTTTATTCTTATAACACCTGCCTTCCTCAATTTACTGCTGCCCTTTGAAGTAGCAACCAACCTGTTTGGCCACACCGGCTACAGGTGCTGTGGGCAATACCAAAGACTATTACTGCTGCTTAAAAAACCCAATGTTACATAAATCCCTTGATTCTAAGATAAGTCAGTCTGTCCCATTACTATATGTGCTACTTTTAACTTTGGAAAACATTTCCCATGAATTATCTCATTTTACTTTCACAATATCCTCTGAGGAAAGTAAAAGATTCATTATTCTACCCATTTCAGAGATAAAGGGAATGAGGCAAAGGGCTTAATGTTCATGTATAAAAGGCAGACAGATTTCAAATGTCCTGTTTACCTCTTAGTGACAAAGTCCCAAGTATGATTATAACTGACAGAATGAAAATAGGGGCAATGAAATAATTAATCACTGCAATTAAAACTTACTTGCACAAACATACAGAAGGTATTCATAAAAATTTCTTTTCTACTGGACACCATATTAAAAATTCATGGAGAAGAAGAGGTGGTGCAAAACTCAAATTAGCTGGAGTGAAAAGTCCAAGACAATAAAAGCAAATAAGGATTTTGATAAACTGTTTTCACTATCAGTTACTGAAGATTGACAATCAGTGCACTTAATATTATTATCATTATGAAACTGGTAAATGTCATAAGGGCAGCTTAAAAACCCAACTGGTTGAAGATTGGTGTGCACACAGAAAGTTTTGCAGATTGACTTTTTTTAAGTTATTGAAGATGAATTTGTTCAGTGCCCTTTTATTTCCACAGTAATCATGTAAACAGTGTATGCTCATTTTAAAAATTCAAAACATACAGAAAAACGTAGAGAAGAAAGTAAACTTATGCAAAATATATTAACCCCAGTGGTTCTCTAACCCCTGTCAACATTAAGAAAATCACTTCAGACATTTGATTTTACCTATGGGCTCATATTAGAGATGCTTTTAAATAAATTTAAAATGTATCATAGATTACTTTCCATGTCAATAAATAGCAAACCATACTTTAAATTTCAAGACAGTACTTAATATATGCACATTCTGGGTTTCATTTAACCATTTATACTCCATGCCTTTTAGGCTATTTCCAATATTCTACTATTATAAAGAAAATTATAATGAACATTGTGTCAGGGACTCTTATCTACTTTCTAAAGTTATTCTTTCCTTCTTCCTCGGTAGCAGAATCCTACATTTGTAGGACTATTCTTCTGCAGACTAACAACAAATTCTCAGTCTCTTTTTGTGCTATTGTGGCCTATGTGGCTTATGAGTCAATGAGATGTAAGTGGAACTGTTGTGTGGAAATTCTGAGAGGTTCCTCAAAAGAACTAATGCAGCCTATAGGAGCCTGTTTTGACCCTTCTTGGTGACTGGAATGTGGATATTCCAGAGCTCAGCACTATCTTGGGTCTTGAGATGACCTTGTAGATCACAGATAAGAAAGAAGCCTCTGAACTTCCTCTCTTCAGACTTATTTTATGTAAGAGAAAAATAAATTTCTATTTTGTTTAAACTCATGTTTATTATTATATGCAGCAGTAGATCTAACTGATAGAAAGTCTAATACAGTGTTTGCTACCTGGAAGTGGGATGCTACAAGTAATCAATAAATCATACAACTTGGGGCTGGCAGTGGTGGCTCATGCCTACAATCCCAGCACTTTGGGAGGCAGAGGTGAGCAGACCACTTGAGGCCAGGAGTTCAAGACCAGCCTTGGTAACATGGCAAAACCCCATCTCTACTAAAAATATATTTTTAAAAATTAGCTGGGTATGGTGGCACACACCTGAGATCCCAGCTACTTGGGAGGCTGAGGCACAAGCACGGCTTGAACCCGGAAGGTGGAGATTGCAGTGAGCCGAGATCATGCCATTGCATGCCAGCCTGGGCAACAGAGCAAGACTCTGTCTCAAAAAACAAAACAAAACAAAAACCAGTAAAACCCATAAAACTTGGAATTAGTTTTAGAAAGGAACTAGCGCTTTGAGGAGTAAATTTTCAATATTTTGCTGGAAATCTGGTAATTATTTTTAAAAAAACTATTATTTTAGGTTGGGGGTACATGTGAAGGTTTGTTATATAGGTGAACTTGTGTCACGGGACTTTGTTTTACAGATTATTTCATCACTCAGGTATTAAGCCCAGTACCCTATAGTTATCTTTTCTGCTCCTCTCCCTCCTCCCACCCTCAACCCTCACGTAGGCCCCAGTATCTGTCGTTCCCCTCTTTGTGTTCGTGAATTCTCATCATTTATCTCCCACCGATAAGTGAAGACATGTGAAGCCTGGAAATTCTTATCCTCCAGAGGGAAAATATTTAATTAGTATATTGCTTTCTGTGCCTTGGAAGGCTGACTGTGCATCAGTGAAGACTACAATGTCATAAAAAATTACAGGAAAAGTTTATTTTTTAAAACCTGTGTTTATGGCGTTATAAAAAGCTGAGATCTGATAGTTCCCACATTAGAATGAATGGGTTAGAAAAAGGGAGAGAGTGAAAAAGAAGAAAAAGTTGAACAGAAAAAATAAGATATTGATTCCTTGAGAAAAGACAAAAGAAGAGAGAAAATATTTAAAATACTTGCGGTTATGGGCAAACAGCATTAAACCAGAATATGGGCTTGGTAAATTTTTAGAAATAAAACAGTTTTATGTTTTAAAATTGGGGAACTGCCAATATCAGTTCAGAATACTGGTTTAGAAAAACCTGGTCATATTTTCTATTGATAAACAGCTTCACTCAATGAAATCTTTAAAGATAAATATGTGAGACACCCAAAAAGTAAATTTATAATTTTAATTACCAGTGCTATATACCTGGCACAATACATTTTTGGGGTATATATCACAACTTTACAAATGGATGGGTTTCAGTTGTCTATCATCAGACTTTTCCTAGTTTACAATGACAACCCTTCTAGACACGTCATCTCATTGCAAAGTGAATGCTATAGTTTTATTTTTTAAATATAAAAAATGTTCTTGCTGTCTCTGTGTTTTACCAGCTTGTTGGCATTTATGGAGAAAAAAATTCAATTGGCAAAATGTGTCCCAGAGAGTTATAAAGTTTTAGAAAGAAAGGTAGATGAAAAGTAATGCAATAAAAGAAAGTCTGGCCAAAACCACTGGTGAGAACACTTAACAAATTAACTAATATTATTGCAGATGGAAGAGCAACAACTTGTAATTCAATGAAAAATTCAGTGAATATCTGAAACCACATGTGCTATTGCTGAAAACAGACAGCCTGCATACAGAAGTAGCTGCATGAAATTGGTCCAAAATAACAAAAATAATCCTCTTTATATGTACCTGATGACACTGGAAATGCACCATGCTAATCCAACAGTATGCATTCTGATTATTTGCAGGAAAAAGACAAAAAAAGAAAAAGTTAAGAAGTTAGAGCCTGTAGTCCCAGCTGCTTGAGAGCCTGATGCTGGAGAATTACTTGAAACTGGGAGGCGGAGGTTGCAGTGAGCTGAGATCACGCCACTGCACTCCAGCCTGGGCAACAGAGCAAGATTCCATCTCAAAAAACAAAAACAAAAACCCAAAAAACGCCAAAGGAAAAAAAGAAAAGAAAAGAAGTTAGAACATATTTACTCTTTAATGAAATTCATTTTTTCTTAAAAACATCTTGCAAATTTGCTTGCTGACCAGTCTTTGAATTACATAGATAAACACAAGGCATGTCTTTTTATTATGACTGCTAGAGATGGTAACAGTAATTTCAGTTAATTCTCATCAGCCACAATAGCATTTAATTAGTATTGAGAACTCATTTCCAGACATTTTCAATATTATTATTATACCTAGATGTTTTCAAGCTGCAGGAAGAGATAATATTGAATGCATATCTGGCCTTAGAAACATTAAAGTAGTATATTTAAAGGTCAGAATATCATCTTTTCCTTCTATTTGTAACCATGAAATGCCTGGAGCCACCATATTTATAAATATAGTATCATTTAAGTGTGCCTTTTGGGGGGGCGGAGAAGCTGTTACTAAAATCATGTGCTGCCTCCCAGTGGTGATATTTCAGAGTGCACAGAGAAAAGCAAGATCTTCAGGGTACAAATTTGTACATTTGTACTTTCCAGTTTTCTTCATTCTTTCAACAAATATTTATTGCCTACAACATGTCAGGCACAGTGGGAAGTATTGGTAACACAGATAAAAATAAGAGCCCTTGTGCTCAAAAAACAGGATGTAGAATATAAGATTAAATATGCATAGAAACTCCTTTACTCGGGAACTTTCCACCTAAGACTATCCATGGATATTTTTATGAGTGTAACGCTCAAGACCAAAGCATGCCAACTTGTCCCCCAGCAGTAGATGATGTTATTTGTCTGGTAAGATAAGTTAGTTTTGCAGCTATTTAGTTTATACCAAATTTGCTGGATTTTTACGTACAGGCAGATCATATTTATTGTGCCTCACTTTATTCTGCTTCGCACACAATGTGTTTTTACAGACTGAAGGTTTGTGTCAACCTTGCATTGAGCGCATCTATCAGCATCACTTTTCCAACAGCATGTGCTTACTTCATGTCTCTATGTCACATTTTGTTAATGCTCCCAATATTTTAGATTTTTCATATTATCATATCTGTTACGGAGATCTGTGATGGGTGATCTTTTATGTTATTATTGTAATTGCTTTAGGGTGCCACAAACTGTATCCATATAAAGCAGCTGACTTAACTGATAAATGTTATGTGTGTTCTGACTTCTCCACTGACCAGCCATTTCCCCATCTCTGTCTCTCTTTGGGTCTTCCTATTTCCTGTGACACAACAATATTGAAATTAGGCCAATTAATAACCCTACAGGGGTCTCTAAGTGCTCAAGTGAAAGGAAGAGTCCCACATCTCTCACTTTCAATCAAAAGCTAGAAATAACCAAGTGTGGTGAGGAAGGCATGTCAAAAGCTGAAATAGGCTGAAAGCTAGGCCTTTTGGGCCAACAACTAGCCGAGTTGTGACTACGAATAAGTAGATTTTTTGTTTGTTTTTGTTTTTGTTTTAGACAGAATCTCACTTCGTCACCCAGGTTGGAGTGCAGTGGTATGATCTTGGCTTACTGCATCCTCGAACTCCCAGGCTCAGGTGATCCTCCCACCTCAGTCTCCCAAGTAGCAAGGACTACAGGTGCACACCACTACACCTGGCTAATTTTGTTTTAATTTTTTTGTACAGAAGGGTTTTGCCATGTTGCCCAGGCTGGTCTCGAACTCTTGAACTCAAGTGATCCACCCACCTCAGCCTCCAAAGTGCTGGGATTACAGGTGAGAGCCACTGTACCTGACTGAAAAGTTCTTGAAGGAAATTAAAAGTGTCACTTCAGTGAACACATGAATGATAAGAAAGCAAACCAACCTTACTGCTGATATGGAGAGAGTTTTAGTGGTCTGGATAGAAGATCAAACCAGTCATAAATTCCCTTAAGCCAAAGCCCAATCCAGAGCAAGGCCCTAACTCTCTTCAATTCCATAAAGGCAAAGAAAGGTGAGGAAGCTACAGAAGAAGTTTGAAACTAGCAGAGGTTGATTCATGAAGCTTCAGGAAGGAAGCCGTCTCTGTAACATAAAAGTGCAAGGTGAGGCAGCAAGTGCTGATGTAGAAGCTGCAGCCTGTTACCCAGAAGATCTAAGGTCATTGGATAAGCTAAGATCATTGATGAACAACAGATTTTCCATGTAGATTAAACAGTCTTCTTTTAGAAGATGCCACCTGGGGCTTGTATAGCTAGAGAGAGGTCAATGCCTGGCTTCAAAGCTTCAAAGGACAGACTGACTCTTTTGGTAGTGGCTAATGCAGCTTGCACCTTTAAGTTCAAGGCAATGCTCATTTACCATCCTGAAAATCCCAAGGCCCTTGAGAATTATGTTAAATCTACTGCATTCTATAAATGAAACAAAAAAGACTAGATGACAGCACATCTGTTTTATGGCATAGTTTCTTGAATATTTTAAGCCCACTGTTGAGACCTGCTGCTCAGAAAAAAAGATTCCTTTTAAAATATTACTGCTCATTGACAATGCATCTGGTCACCCAAGAGCTCTGATGGAGATGTACAAGGAGATTAATGTTGCTTTCATGCCTGCTAACACAACATCCATTCTGCAGCCCATGGATCAAGGAGTAATTTTGACCTTCAAGTCTTATTTATTTATTTACTTATTTTTTAATTTTTAATTGATGTATCATAGTTGTATATTTTTATGGGGAACATGTGATATTTTGATCCCTGCATATACAATGTATAAAGATCAAATCAGGATAACTGGGATATCCATTACCTCAAACATTTATCTTTTCTTTGTATTGGGAACATTAAAATTCCTCCAGCAATTTTTCCCTCTAACCCCCACTAACTATTTTGGAATATATAATAAATTATTGTTAACTATAATCTCTCTACTGTACTATTGAATACTAGAACTTATTCTATCTAATTATATTTTTGTATGCATTCTCCAGCTTCTTTTCACCCCACAAATCTTATGATTTAAGAAATTCATTTTGTAAGGCTATTGCTGTCATAGATGGGGATATCTCTGATGGAGCTGAGCAAAGTAAGTTGAAAAGGATTCAGCGTCCTACATGCCATTAAGAACATTCATGATTCATGGGAGGAGGTCAAAATGTCAACATTAACAGGAGTTTGGAAGAAGTTGATTCTAGCCCTCAGGGATGACTTTGAGGGGTTCAAGCCTTCAGTGGAGGAAGTAACTGCAGATGCAGTGGAAATAGAAAGAGAACTTGAATTAGTGTTAAAGGATACAAAATTATAGCTAGATAGGAGAAATAAGTTCTAGTGTTCTTACCACTGTAGGGTAACCACAGATGAAAATAATAGATAGATTCAAATAGCTAGAAAGAGGACATTGAATGTTCCCAATGTGAAGAAATACTAAATGTTTGAGATAATGGATATACTAATCACCCTGATCTGATTACTATACATTATATGTATGGAAAAATTACTGTGTACCCCATGAATATGTATAGTTGAAATTTTCAGTTAAAACATAACATTTAAAATGGTTGAAAAAGAAATGGAACCTGAATATACGGCAGAATTGCTACAATCTCATGGTAAACTTAAACAGATGAGGAGTTCCTTCTTACAAATGAGCAAAGAAAGTGGTTTCTTGAGATGGAATCTACTTTGGGTAAAGATGCTGTGAACACTGTTGAAATGACAACAAATAATTTAGAATATTACATACACTTAGTTGATAAAGGAGTGGCAGGGTTTAAGATGAATGGACTAATTTTGAAAGAAGTTCTACTGTGGGTAAAATGCTATCAAACATCATCACATGCTACAGGGAAATCTCTCATGAAAGGAAGAGTCCATTGATGTGGCCAGCTTTAAAATTTATTTTATTATTTCATTTCATTTTATTTTTATTTTATTTGAGATAGTGTCTCTTTCTGTTGCCCAGGCTGGAGTGTAGTGGTATGATCAAAGCTCGCTACAGCCTCAGCCTCCCAGACTCAGGGATCCTCCTGCCTCAGTCTCCCAAGTACCTAGGACTACAGGCAGGCACTACAATGCCTGGCTGATTTGTTTGTAGGGAAGGGGGTGTCTCATTATGTTGCCCAGGCTGGTCTTGAACTCCTGGCTGCAGTGATCCTCTTGCCTTGGCTCCCCAAAGTGTTGGAATTATAGGTGTGAGTCACTTGGCCCAGTCTATTGTCTTATTTTAAGAAATTGCCACAGCTATCCCAACCTTCAGCAACCACCACCCTGATTAGTCAGCAGACGTCGACACTGAGGCAAGACCCTCCACCAGCAAAAAGATGACAACTTGCTGAAGGTTCAGATGATCATCAGCATTTTTAGCAATACACGATTTTTATACTAAGGTATGTACATTTTTTCTTTAGATAAAACGCTATTGAATACTTAATAGACTACACACAGAACAGCGTAAACAATTTTTATGTGCAGTGGGAAACTAAAACATTCATGTGATTTCCTTTATTGCAAAATACACTTTATTGCAATGGTCTGGAACTAAACCTGCAATATTGCTAAAGTATGCCCGTAGTTTTTAGGTATTTTACTCACGTTATTTGCTCCATTTTACAAGTAAGAGAAAGATTATAATGGAAAGAAAAGAAAATTTTCAAAAATGAAAGGGGCAGGAACATGACAAATGACATGTTCTTGTGGAACACCTTTTTTTTGAGTAGGGGTGATTCTGAAGGATAAAGAATGAACCACGCAACCTGTGAAAAGCACAGCTCTGGAGTGATTGAAGGTAATTCAGAAACGGTGATTGAGAAAGCACAACAATTTTAAGTATGTGGATGGAAGACCAGAGTTAGTGTCTGAAGCCTATTGAGCTAATGCTCATCCAAGAGCAAGGGAGGTGATAGTCAAGCACAGCTGATGAACTTTTGTTGCAGCTCCTGGATGAAATGCACTGGTTCAAAGCTGTGTCATGCTGGGCAATCATCAGAGAGGTGATGCTGGGAGTGCAGGTGCCATGAATACCTCTACAAAGCTGTGGAGATCATCAAGGAGGAGTGTGACCTATTACAACAGATTTCCAACACAAATGAAACTGTTCTTTTGGGTTTTTAAAAAATAGATGCAACAATGGAATGTGTCAGCATGGAGGTAAAAGTGTACATTAAAAAAATCTGAACAAGCATTTTTCTATTTGCTGTAAATACATCTTACGTCTCTAAGAGGAAAGCCCCTAGTCACTCTGGACTTAACACATACACAGACCTGTGAACCTAACTTGTTTGTGAACAAAAGAAACTTGCTTGCTCAGGAATTGATAAAGTGCAACAATGATTCATTCGATGATCACAAAATATTTATTGAGTGACTACTATATGCCAGGCACTATTTTAGGTCTTTGGGATACAATACTGAAAAAAACAAAAACAAAAACAAACTATGGTCTCTGCTCCCATGGAACTGTTACTTTAGTAAGGAAAGACAATAAAATCCTAAACAAGCAAATTATATATTATGATAAAAGGTGATACATGCCTCAGGGGAAAAAAAAATAGAGCAGGTTAAGGGCGTTTGGAATTGGCTGGAGGAGAAGATGTGATGTGCAATTTCAAATGAAGTGGTCAAGGTAGGCCTTCATGAACAAAGACAGGAGGTGAGGAAATGAACCACATGGATGGCTGAGGCAAAGGTATACCAGGAAGAGAGAACAGCATATGCAAAGCCTTTGAGACAGAAGGCTGCTAGTGTGTTTGAGAAAATGCATAGAGATCAGCAGCAGAGGGAGGAAGAAGAAAAGGAGTGAATGGAGATAAAGTTGCAAAGGTGTCAGGTAGCTAGATCACGTATGGCTTTGTGGGCCATTATTCTGTAAGTTCTTACTCTGATAAAGCAGACACACTCCTGTATTTTCTGAGAACTATTAACTTTCTTTGCCAAATGGCGACATCAGGTTTTACTCTCACATCCCTTGCCAACATTTGGTATTACTCTCTTTTCTCATGTTTTGCCATTTGGATGGGTGCAAAATGGTATCTTGTTTTAATTTATATTGTTTCTGCTTGAAAGTGAGTTTTAGCAACTCTTCATATTCTGCTTAGCCATTTGGGCTTTGTTTCTGAAAATTGCTGTCTTCTTTGACTATTTTAAAAATTGTTTCCCTAGCATAAGTTGTTAATGTGCAGGATTAAAAAAACGTATATGTATCTTCGGCCAGCCTATTAACTATGTCTATTGCATCCTTTGTTGAACAGAAGCACTAGATTTTATTGTGGTTATATTTATCCAAAAATTATTTTGCTCTATGGTTTGAGTTTTCATTTTGGGATATTCTTTCTGAAATCTTTCCTTACTCCTAGAACACAAAGGTATGGGTCTGTGCTCTCTTCTCTTAGCTTTGTTAACAGATTTCCACATTTTGATCTTCCAACTGGAGTTTATCTATGCAAAGCGTATAAGGTAAGAGGTCAGCTTCACTTTCCTCCATACAGTGAGCCAGTGTTCTGCCAACACAATCTATAATTTCCCCATTTACAGACATAAATGGGGATAAAAATATCTTCTCTATTTAACTTACATAGATATCATATGTGAAATGGCTTAATCACCTATAAAGTACAATACGATATTAGTTGTTATTGTGGTTTCATTTGGAAACGTAGCCATTTCAGTTTTCCCAAACTGTTTTCTCTCTTTGGGGGAGGCTGTGTCTCAGGCAGATCTTGTTGGGGGCTTTAGTTTAATGTAGATGGCGATACAACTTATCTCCTAACTCTGATCTTCTAATCTCTAGCCTTCTCCTTCAGGTATCAAAATGAAGAAATTGTTCTAGCAACACCATTTTCAATTGCCTATAAACAGCTCACAGTAGTATAGATTGAATGATGGAATACATTCATCACTGTTGAAATGAAGTAATGAATGCAATCATTTCCATTTTGGGCATGTTTACTGGGAAGACCTAGACAAATGTGAAAAAAGTTACCAGGCAACTCTCAGTTTCCCTGAAAAATGAACTTACCTAAATTAGAAACCTATAGTTATTCACCTTTATATGCCTAATATGTGGCACAGTAATTGGCACATAGAAGCTAATAAATCCTGAATAAATGAAGAAATACATATAGTGTGGCCTAACTGGCATGTTAGATGCCATCAGTGGGTTCACATGGGGAGCTGTGGGATCCATACAGAAAGTTCTGGTAACATGGCATCACTGTAATTTTGGTTTGAGGCAAAGGAGAGAATGTTCAGCCCCCAACCTTGTCCCTAATCTACTAGTGGAACTCCTGGCCTCACAGATAACAAGCCTGGATATCATGTCACATGATCCTGTGAAAGTAACCTGACCTCATAGCTTCTGTTTCCATTTTAAGAAAATGAGAGAAGCACATCTGTTCAAACACTGTTCAGTGTCTGCCAAAGCCTGAGCTTCCAACAAGAAAGATGTCATTGTAAAGACCTGCTGTTACTGTGGATGGGAAACAGAAGGTTCTGGTGAATGAACATAATAGTTTTATTAATGCAAATCCCACATGGATTGCCAATTTTCAGGAAATGAAAATACTCGACTAATAAACAAAAGCCCATTTTGCTGCTTGCTAATTCTGTAGCTTTGGAGCCTCAATCTCTCTAAGATTCTGCTTTTTCATTTGTCGAATGGGGGAGATAATAACATCTATCTTTATAGAGCAGGAGTCGGCAAACATTTCTGTAAAAGGCCAAATAGCAGATATTTTTGGGTTTGCAGGCCCTACGGTTTCTTTTGTAACTAACTCAACTCTGCTGTTACGGTGCGAAAGTGGCCAGAGACAACACATAAGTGAATAGGAATGGCTGTGTCCCAATAAACTTTATGCACATAGAGATTTGAATTTCTTATTATTCTTACATGCTGCAAAAAAAACTGCTCCCCTTTTGATTTTTTTCACCTATGTAAAAACCATATTTAGCAAAACAGATGCAGATTGGAATTGGCCTTTGGGTCATAGTTTGTCAGCTCCTATTATGGAGCTTCTGTGGTACATAAATAAGGTTCATGGTAAGGGCTCTATAAATCTTAGCTATTATCATCCTTATTATTATACATTGTTTAGGTAAAAAGTAATTTGAAATTACAGATGGAGTATGATGACAACTGTGTAGTGTACTGTCTGGACTCAGACAGTATGGGTCTGATATACGTATGTCCAGGTCTAACAGAAATATGCCAACACACTAACAGTTACCATGTTAGGATAATAAGATCCAGCTTAAGATGTTTCTGTTTTTTCTTTAATAAAACATAAAAATTACATTAAATTGAAGAGATAACCTAAAAACAGACCCAATCTTGAAAACAGTTCACAATAATATTTAATATAAATTTAATCTTCTTTTTGTAATTCAGAAGACATTTTAGATATTCATTCTGTCTGGGGATCACTGTGAAGCATTAGTTACAACTGTGGAAGGCTGCAGACACGGAGACCAAGACTGTAGGGCTAAATCTATGGTGATCTTATACCACATATAAGAAGCAGCTTTTCAAGGAGGTCTGCCTTTACTCTTCTTGTCTTCTTTATAAGAGTGGTTACTGTTAAAAAAATAAGTCCATAGTCTGTTGAAGGAGATAGACGAGAAAGTCACCAAATATAGGGGCATATGGAAGGCAAAAGCAGTAGGAGAAGAAAGGCAGATCACCCAATCCGGTCTGGAGGTGGAGGTGGTCATAGATGGGTAATTAGACAGCACTTCCCAAAAAGGTGGAGATGAAGTGAAATTCTGATGGAAGAAGTGAAGAAAGCCAGGGGAATAGTGTAAGAAGAACATTCCAGGCAAGGAGTCGAGGTACCCCATGGGGAAGCAACATGGGGCGATGGCTGGGGGCCGGATAGAGCACTGAGGGATAATTGAGTATGACTGGAGGGGGAGGATGCCTGCAAGATGGTGGGGAAGATGGTGCTATGGAAGTAGATAGGGGTCTGTGAACTTTGTATCTCATAGTCAGGATTTGGGACTGTATCCTAATCATTAAGTCAAGTTACTTGACCTGTAAACTTCAGTTATTTCATAGTAAAGTGGTGTAAATGATGCCTATCTAGTAGGATTAATGCTGGGGAGATTCAATGAGATAATGTATTTCAGTCCTTAATAAAATTCAGAATGTTTTACATTATTGAAATTTATATTTTCAAAATTGTTTTAAAGTAATTTTCAAATGAAAGTTACATGTTTTTCCGTAAAACACTGCAATTTCAAAACAATGCCTGCATTTGATAGTCACTAAGCTTTCAGAATTTTTCTACTAGTTAAAGCCTCATTCATGAAGGAGAATAACTTGTACTGTCTAATTCCAGACAGTGAGGAAGCCAATGGAAAGCAAGTATTAATACAAGTTAGCGTGGGGTGGGGGAAGCCTCCTAAATAGTCTGCATCGCAAGGGGACTTGGAAGCTGATCATTTGCTATTTAAGAAAAAAAGTACAAATAGAGGATCCATTCTAAATGTTTTGTTTGAGAGTCCAAAACCAAAATAGCTATCATTTAAATGTGGTTGTCAGTGAAAAATCTATCCTAATGTATTGATAAATATGATTTTTGTATTCTTGTTACTTTTAAAATGTATTTATACTTCATCAATAAGAGGTTAAAAAGAATGATCTCTAATTCTTCAAATGTAGCCATGCTCTCATTCTATAAGACAAATTTGTTTTGAAGGGGAAAAGATAAATGAAAGTCATGCAAGTAGGGATTACAATTTAATCTTTGGAGAGAGTATTTAAAAAAATATCATGGGTACATAATTTATGGCAGACTCTTACTTAAATAGTTTCTTGGAAAATGTAAGTTGAATTTAAGCTAACAATTAGTTTTAAATAATTTAAAAAATAACCCATGCACTTAACTATTGGAAATAGCAGCCAGAAGAGCTTAGAAGCAAAAATCACAAAGATTAATTATTCTCCCACCTTTACTTCTGACATGTGCTGGGATTGCTAGTCTTTTATAGTCAGTTTCCCACCTGTAAAAGACATTGTATGTGTAATCCACAGACTTCCAGGGCTGGAACGTGGAGTTATAAGTAAGCATTAACACACTCTGAGAATAGAAAGATTTTGGTTTCAGAATTCTAATTATTCCAGTTCTTCTAGTCTCTGTTCTGCAGGATACCCTAGTTCCTGCTTCCCAATATATACCCAATCTACTATATCCTCCAATCCTATAGAAACTAAGAACGAAAGTCTATGATTAATTGACTGCTACATCCATAATTTGTTTTGTTTTCTTCCCAACAGCAGTCAAAAGGAAATGCCATGAAAATATTAAAAATGGATGCATATCTTTAGGAGAAAAGATGCAACATGTAGCAAGAGCCAAAAGATCTACTTACTGCCCTTTGACCTACTAATTATTCTTCTGGGAAATGACCAAGCAGAGACATACAGTAAAAGAGAAAAAAATGGAAACAAACTTAAAATGTCCAATAATTAGAGAATGATTAAGCAACCCAGAATCATAAGTTGACAAAATATTATGCAGTCATTTAAGAGGGTATGGAAAAAACTATGAAAATACATCACAAAATTAAATAAAATAATGTTAAGTACATTGTATGTGTATGTATTGATTACAAAAGTGCAAAACCTGTGTTATAAAATATTGAGGAGAAGAACTCAAAAGACATATAAGTGAGTCTGGTTTACACTCCATGTGGTGTTTCTTTTGAGCAGAGGGTTTTTTGGGATAATCTGAAATAGCAAAAATGCTGCTAGGATTAACACATCACTCAAGTTTTCTCTCTTTTTCTTTTTAAATATGGCCCCTAAAGATGACCTGAACCTTGTACTTGCCCATTTTATCTCTTTTTATGTCCCTGAGGAAGTATTTTTTTTCTCCTAATAAACATTACAAACCTATTTATTCCATAAATGATTTTACAATTTTAGACAGTTACTCACTCTTTGGTGCGCCCATGAATTTCCTTTCGCCAAAATTCATGATTACTTAGAGAAGAAATACTCCCTCTTTTCTTCGATGAACGAGCTGCTCTGTCTTTAGTATTGTCTGACATCATCATAACCTATGGAAGAAGACTTTTGTAAAACAGCCAAAGAAAGATCTGGAAACATTTTAGTTAGTATAACAGGGACTAACCTCAAAGTACACAGATACTTTTCCTACCATTTTTGAACAGGGAAGTGGGGTTTCCTCAAGAGCAATATATAGTATTTGTTATTATTCTGATCAGTAAAACTGGAACTATGATAACTCTGAAAATGCTTATTTATGCAATAGTATACTTAATTTACATAAGCAGATATTAATCTATAGCAAAAATGCTTAACTGATGAAGAGGGAGGTCATTGACAAAAGATATGCATGTATAGAAGAAAGATGCTATCCTACATCAGAAACCAATATTTGTATTGCCCCCCAATTTAATCATAATATAACTTGGCGAATTAATATTTGCTGTCACTGTTACATTTTATTTTTGAGACAGGGTCTTGTTCTGTCACCCAGGTTGGAGCACAGTGGCATGATCATGGTTCACTACAGCCCCAAACACCTGAGCTCAAGTGTTCCTCCCAACTCAGCCACCTGAGTAGCTGGGACTACAGGTGTATGCCATCATGCTGGGCTAATTTTTTATTTTTCGTAGAGATAGGGTCTATGTTGCCCAGGCTGGTCTTGAACTCCTGGGATCAAGCAATCCTGCTTCAGCCTCTCAACGTGTGGCAATTACAGGCGTGAGCCACTCTACCTGGCCTATTTTATTATTTTAGAGACAGGATCTAGCTCTTGTTACCCAGGCTGGAGTGCAGTGGCATGATCATAGCTCACTGTAACTTCAAACTCCTGGGCTCAAGCAGTCCACTCACCTCAGCCTCCCTAGTAGCTAGGACTATAGGCCTGCACCACCATGCCTGGCTAATTTTTAAAATTTTTTGTAGAGACACGGTCTATGTTGCCCAGGCTGGTCTTAATCTCCTGGCCTTAAGTGATCCTCCTGCCTTGGCCTCCCAAAGTGCTGGAATTACAGTCATAAACCACTGTGCCTGACCTGCCATGACTTTAAAAAATAATATTAGGGGTAGGGGGCTAGAAAATAAATAAATAAATAAAAATTAAAATTAAACTTGGCTTCTCAAAGATTTTTTGTTGTTTTGTTTTCTCGAGCAACATTTACATACTTTGTAAGGAGCAAATAGGACTTAACTTTTAAATAAATAATTTATTGAAAAACTCCCTCCTTCCTACTAATTCTTGTTAAAGAGCTTGGTAGTAGCAATGGACTTCCCAGAACTTAGACTATAACTCTAATGCCTCACTGCCTACCTACAAATTTAGGTATTCATTTAAATTATTTCACAATCTATAAATGTGAGAGCCCCAATAAGGAAATACTGTGCTAGTCACCAAAGCTTAAAAATAAAAGAAAATCCATGCCTTCAAGGAGCTGGCAGTTGAGTGGGTAGGGCAGACATGAACATACCCTAAAACCCAGTGGCATCAGTGTCAGAGCAGAGGTGCTGTGTGTGGGTGTGGGAGGCAGCGTGGTGTGTGTGTGCACGTGAGTGTAATCGTCCTTGAGTGTGTACCTGTGAGTGTGCATCTCTGTGTGTGCAGGTGCCTGTGTTCGTGTGTATGAAGGTGTGTGTGTTTATGAGTGTGGGAAGATACACGGCCTGATTAGGTGGGTCATTCAGGTTTTGCTGCAAAGCCACATAGACCCATCTCGACCTCAGCTGTTTCCAAAGCTGCCCTGCAGGCAGCCCCCTCCCCAAGAAAGGCCAGAGTTGCGACCTGGAGGTCCTCATGGGTGCGGCCAGCCACAGGGAGACCGCCCAGGGTCAGGGGATGACCTTGCTGGCCAGCTCTGCGTTGGCTATCACTCTTGAAGCCCAGCCATGCAATGGGGCAGGGGACATGCTGTTGGGTCCGACTTTCAGTTCCCAAATTTGGGAGCATTTTTTCTTATTTGTTGGGGAGAGGAGGAATAAGGTGAGTGAGAGATCGGGGCCAAGTCGGGCCATTTCTCAACAAAGGCCCGATCCCTTGCCCCCTGTCCTGACGCGCTGCAGAGAGAGCGACCCTACCTGCAGCAGGGAGGCTTCGCCCGGAGCCTCCCAGACCTCCGGCTCGTTCACTGCAGACGCTACGCGCGGCGCGGCTCCGGTCTCCCGGGCCTCACTCAGCCGGCGGCCGCCGACGCACTCCCACTGGACTCTGAGGCCGGTCTCCAGGGTGACCTCAAACAGCGCCCTCGGCCCGCCCTGGCCGGACTTGGCCGCTGAGTGGCCCTCTGAGCTGCCCTAAGGATGTAGAGGATCTCATCTTCACCGCCCACTGGGGGTCGCCTGAGCCCCGCTGCGTCCTGGGTTGGAGGCGAGCTGGAGGGGAACTGGTTCATTCTGTAGCGTGGAGGACATTTGGGACTAAAGGCATTTGCACACCGAGGGCCCCTCATCAAGTTCCTTTCCCCGCAGAAGTCGGGGGCAGGAGTGGGAAATGCTGCGGTTTCCTAGAACAGGAAATCCGAGGCTCAAAGTAAAGTAGCCCCTGCCCTTTCCCAGACCGGTAATGCTGCTTTACACGTTCCCCCTCCAAGGCACACGCGGTGGGTGATGGAGGTAATTGAGCGCTTACATTGGCCAGATACCCCAGATACCGACAAACATTGGGATTTAGTCGTCCCAATAACTCTGTCAAGAAAGGAATGTTCTCCCTTTAAAGGATTAGGAGATTCTAAAATGTTAAATAATATGCCCAGGGCCCCTGAAACTCATGGTCTTAACTCCAATGTATTACAAACGGGACTGGGTTCTTTCACTTTCCTTAACACGACTCTTCCGAGCCTGTTAATGGCTAAGAAACTTTGAAATGGAGACTGTTTGGGGTTGAGGACCTACCTGCTGGTATGAATGGGCCTTTCCTCTTCCTTAGCGACTATCCCCAGCCTAAGCCCATTGGGCCTTCCCAAACCAAAAGCAAACAAAATAAACACTATAGGGACCCTCCTGTAGTGGGCAATCATTGGAAACAGACACAAGATGCCTCCAAGCACCTAGCCAAGGGCATGGCTCTTGATGAGTGTCTTGCAGCAATTAGCATTAACTGACAGTAATACATTGGGATTCCGGTGGAGCACAGTGTTAGGATAGTGTTGGAAGAAGAGCAATAGGTTCTTTTGCCTATCCCAATCCCTACTCACAGAAAGATAAGATCAGGAAAGGATTGCTGACTGAATATACTATGAACTAGGTAGGAACTGCTGGGTGATGGATAAACATTATCTCATTGAATCTGTTCAGCGTCTATGACATAGGGGACATTGCTCTATCTTTTTTTAAGATAAGGAAATGTAGAATCGTTGAGTAACATGCTCAAGTCGATACTTAAATCACAGAGCTGAGATTTCTCTAACTCTAAACCCTTGACCTTTGTCAGACCTTTGGCCCACCATCCCTACCCTAAACATGGAATGAAGTTTTCCAGAAATGAGGGTAAAATTTTAAGAGGCTGACAGTAAAAGAGATTTACAATTCAATTTATTTTCATATTTTTCATTTATTTTCCAGAAAAAGAAATCACATTTCAGTAACAACTTACATATAGAATTAAACTTTGTTCCGGAATGGGAGCCCTAGTTGCAGTAATGTGTCATAATAAATAATTGCATATTCAGGATTTTGTGAAATAGGTGATTGGGAAAATTATGAACAAAAACCACAAAAATTATTATTTACAAAAAGTGATATCCATACTATTTCTAACTTATAAGGCAAGTAATGTTCAGATGATCTCATGATTATCTTCAACAAGTCAATTACACACTTTCCTGTCACCATTGCCAGCAGAGAGCTTTGCTGCAATTCTGTGAAGGAGCAAGCCTTCGCTTCTGTTGTTGGTTTTCTCTTGAGCACAGCGTAGAAGCAGTAAAGCTTTCATCACAGACTAAGCAGTAATGGCTGTCAGAATAAAGTATACTTTTTTGAAATAGACGTGTAGGAAAAAGGCTGGGAATCAACATTTTGACTAAATTTTAAAAGTATCTTGAGTATTTTAATCCACAATTCCTTTTATAAATATTTTATATGCAAGGTATTTTTGTGAAATTATGTACTCAGTACAAGATTAAAAAGAAATTTAGTCTATTTTTGCTACATAGATCAGAGAGAGCTCTAAATAAAGGCTACCACCAAATCAAATTACACACAGCATTTTCCTTAATTGACAGGATTTCATTACCTATAGAAACACAGCACAATCTTTCTGAGATTCCTAGTTTCTTATATTATTCAAGTTTAAAAAAATCAATGCCTTACATGGCCACTTAGTAGGAATGAAAATTAATATCCGAGCATTTAATTCATATGATCTTTTACTATACAAGTAAAAAAAAACCAAAAATTCTTTTTAATCAAAAACAATCGTGTTCAAACAGCTTAAAAAGCCAGCTGTATACGTTACTGCTTGGCCTGTAGTGAGGCTCTGTTCATAGATAAGATTAATATATCATCATATCAACACTTGGCTTTTTCAAGAAAAATTATTCAGCAGCAATTTTCCAATTCCCCTTAGACAGAGAGGAGAGAGAGAGAGACATACACACAGAGAGAAAGAAAGAGAGAGAGAGAGATAAAGAGAGAGAGAATATGAATTAGGAGCCAACTCTTCCATGTATGTCTATTTAACAAAGCAAGAACTAAATTCTGACATCAAAAATCAAAACAGCTATATGAATTATCATTCTAGCAACTTGAAAAGAAAAAAAAATCTGACTTTGGATCTTGGGACAGTGGTCCTTGTGATAGTTACTTGTTGTATGATTTAAAATACCTTAGAGCGATGGTATATGAATAATATCAAACATTTACTTTGCCAGATAAAAATTCATAAAAGTAATATAAAACTGAATGAGTGAGATGGAATTAACATTTGTATGATATACTCATTCAATGGAACATTTTAAAATTATACATGGCTTATGATCTATCAGGCTGATTCACAAATTCTGGATGGATTAAAAACTGAACTATCTTTAGAGAAATGTAAAGTGATTCAGTTTGATTCTTTTCTATATGATAACAGACAATTTACCCAGGAAGTTTTTAAAGAAACGTTGTTGATTTGCTAAAAAAGCAACTGATTGGCAAAGTAAAGCAAAGCAAAAAAAAAAACCACCACCACCACCACCACCACCACCAAAAACCTGTGAAATGCTCATTAAGAGTATAGAATCTTGCAAAATCTGTGCTAAACAGTGCACTGCTCTTGGCTTTCCCCAAAATGTTTTTAATATAATTTCTGACAAGCTTATGTAAAAATACTGTCAACATGGATCTATCATGATTCAGTTTCCTAAAGCTGTTTAGTAAAACATTGCTGCAGATTATTCACTGGCATTAATTCCACATTGCAAATAATCGGAAACATCTTCAACAGATAGGGGTCTGATATGCTGGTCATAGGTGCAAGCCTTAAAAATAATACAAAAACAATTTAAAAAATTTTATTGTTTTGAATATTTTAGATGATAAAGTTAAATTCACTAAGAGATACTAATGAAATTTAAAATAGATAACAATTCATTTGAAATGACAGGAATTCCCTTAAAATTAAAACAAAATTCCAGAAGCATTTTTTCAAAGCATTCCTGGTTATTTTATTTACAATTATTGAAGGATATATAAACTAGTGTTAAAAGAAAACTTTTCCAAAGGTTTCTCAAGGTGTGCTTAGAAAAAAAAAGTTTTTACCTCATTCAATAACTTTCTTAAGCTTCATTAAACACTAACATTTATTATTAATGTCCAAGGAGAGAGAATTATAGTATAGGACCATTTGTTCTCAGATCACAGTGAATATCTTCCAGAACACAATTTGTAAAATACTGGAATATTGGTGAGTATAGCCCAAATACTCTTTACTTCTTTCCTTTAAAACATTATAGGACATTAAAAAATATATTCGTTTTTTGCCAAAACATTTTTTTACAAGGATAAAGATGTATTTAAGATAGGCAAGGTATTACTCTAGGGATAGAAGGAGGCAGTTAGAAATCAAAGGAAAAATAATGTTAGAAGTTAATCCTGGAGAATAAATTATTATACCCATGGTCAATGTCAACTATGAGGTATCTTTTCCTCACAGACATACCCATTTAGGAAAGAAATCAGATATTAAACATGAGGGCCAATCAAGAGATTCACCATGGTCAACTCAACAGACTTTACATTTAACATTCCTTCATGAAAGATATTTAGATCTTAATTAGATATCAACAATGCAACTCTAGCTTGCAGAAGATGACAGAACATTGAAGCAATGACACAAGAGAAAGGCAAGTGTTTTGTTGTTGTTCGTTTGTTTTTAATATTTAGAGACTTAAGCAATGTATTCCTGTTTCATTTTCCTGCCATACACTCCACTGACAAAAAGGAACATTAATGGTAGCCATATTTAATTCATAAGTGAGAGAATGGCATTTAGATACTGTTTCCACATGATAAAAAAGCCTAAAGGAGCAGGGAAAATACAATAAAGCCTTAAGAGGAAAGTGCACACAGTAAAAGGTGGTGAGGCTGGTCATTCGAATAGTCCCTTTAATCAGTGTAACTTGGATTGATTTGTACATTTATATCAACCATTTAATTTGACTCATTGTATGGATACATAATATTACATTAACTTTCAAGGCTATATTTAGAGATCACTCTTGTTTTGCTATTATTAAATATAATATCATGCTTTCATTTTTTTTTAAAAAATTGCTGATCAGAAAACCATGTGGCAAAATGAGTACATTCAGACTGAATGGGATTTTGCTCAAATATATAATCTTTTGGAAAAGGAAAAGCTTAAACACAGACACATACACACACACTCATCTGTTTAGTATGTATCCGCATATTTTACTGTATTGTTCAATTTAATTTACAGCCTGTGGCTATTTTGAGAAAAAATATTGGTGCGACTCTTTTAGAATGAGGATACCACATGTTTGTAAAGTCAAAAGCTTACAAAATAAATAGGTTCAACTCACAAGTTAGAGATCTGAATGTCCCTTGCAAAGAAGGAAACATTTATTAGGATTTTGTGTTTGAATAAATAACAGTTTGCAACTTCCCTTCTACTTCAAGTCTTTTAAGACATTGAAGAAAAGGACAGAAATATGAAAATGAGAAAATGCATTTCAGGCTACTTTGAGACTGAGATAGTATAACAGAGTAACTTTAAGAAAAAGATAGGAATTTTCCTAGGAAAAAAAATATCT
The DNA here is from genome assembly GCF_003255815.1 of Theropithecus gelada. Taxonomy (NCBI): domain Eukaryota; kingdom Metazoa; phylum Chordata; class Mammalia; order Primates; family Cercopithecidae; genus Theropithecus; species Theropithecus gelada. Next base: position 94,611,136 of record NC_037668.1, on the reverse strand, counting down.
TTTTTTTTTTAAGATTGTAGGCAATTAAGTGGACTAAATGAAAAATAAACTGACTAGAAAAATGTTTTTCATCTTAGAATTTAATGCTTAAAATCTGATATAATGTCAGAACTAAGAAGGACCTTAGAGATCTACTAGAGCAATGATTCTCAAATTTGGGGCACTTATCAAAATGTATATTCCCAAATCCCATCCCTAGAAGTTTATGCTGTCAATACAAATTTATCGATGCCTACTATGTATAGCTTGTATGAACTTGATTATACATGTTACCTTATAATGCCTCAAAAGGTGGTTTATCTGAGTAAAGTAGAATCATGGAATTTCAGGGATGGAAGACATTGACATTTCATAGATCATTGTGTGTTGTTACGGTGTTTAACAATGTTTATCAGTCCCTACTATCTTCTAGGCATAGTGGTGACCAAGACAAAATCATTAATAAGTGATGATACAAAACATTAATAAGTGATGACACCAATCATACTCTGAGAAGCAGTGATTCTTTTTTGACAATTTTGTTATTGGAATTATCCTTATTTTGGTAATGGTTTTTCATGGTGGCTTTTACCTTGGCATTCAAATGAAGTATGTACAGTGACATAAAACAGATTTTTTTTTTTTTGTTCAGGATGGACAAAGCAATGAAGGCGTTTCCTTTGCAGTCAGAATAACTGGGTTACTTTCAGCTGCAGTGTCATTTTGGGGAAATTAATTATTCTATTTAAGCCTCAGTGTCATCACTTGTAAAACAGGAATTAAAAAGAGTACTTACAAGTTTTTGATTGATAAGAGGATTAAATGAGCTAATATCTGTAGTGACTGCTACGTGGTAAACACTCTGTCAATTTTTATTGTGTATCATTCAATTACTATGATTTTTACAAGTTTGCTTATAAAGCCTCAAAAGGTGGTTTATCTGAATAAATTAGAACTGTGGAACTTCAGAGTTGGAAGACACTTGACAGATCATTGCGTGTTGTTATGGTGTTTAAACCACGCTTTGGGGAGCCCTGATTTAAACTGTTGGAGAAACTCCTGCATTTCTTTGAGCTGTTTTGCCTACCAGGATTCCATGTGCAATTTTATTAGAAACAAATGCCCTGCTGTTAAGAAAAGCTTGAAAACCACTGGCAATCCCAACTCTTCATTCTAAAGATGAGAAACTGAAAAGGGCAGTGACTTGTCCAATATCATACGGCAGGAGTTAGGGGTAGACCAACTGTAGTATTACAGTTATCTGCTTTCTAAAAGAAGATTTAGAAGTGGAAATATGTGTAATTATAGCTCAAATACTTTGCTGACTAAGAATATATAAAGCGAAAAAAATTCTGTAGTTTGACTGAGGGATTCCTATTTATTAACTCAAAACCCTTTGAATTGTGGACATTCTTTCTTTTACAGGTGAAATGTATTCTCAAATACCATACAGTGAATTTCCATTTTGGCTGTGGGTGTAGAGAAGAATACAACTTTAAAAATGATTAAAAATTTAATTCTTAGTAATTATAAATTTCAATTATGATAAAATTCAGACTAATTCTTAATAAAAATTTATTTTTAAAAATTTCATGAAAATATGGAATTTATTGGAAAAGAAAAACATACTTTCCATGTTGCCAAAATAAAGTAGCATCATTTATACTTTTTATCTTGCTAAAGCAGAACCTTTTAAAGACCATAACGTTCAGGAAATGGTGTTCTGGTTAACTGGAACCATTTCTTTTTGTTTTAACCCCTAGTACTGAAAATAGTTTTAATACCTACTAGTTCATTTTATTCTGACTTGGGAATAAAATGAATAAATGAATCTGACTTAATGTCTTTGATAACTGGACTCTTTCATTGCCTAGGATCATTTTCAGGACATGAATTCTTATTCTACAGTACTGTGGATATAGATGTAACAGGAGATTATAATCTACAAAATTAAAAAAAAAACAACAAAATGTCAAAATACAAATCCCTGATACCAGCTTACTGTGTTATTATTTGATGTCTTTTCTGAGAGATGAAGGGATACATTTTCTATTGAGGTTCTGGTTATTCATAGTTCAATCATTTTGAAATTGCTGACTCCCATTCTGTTTCATAAAGACCAATTAAGGAATTACAGGATTTCTTCATAGTTTCTAATTTAGTCCCTAGAAACATTTGAATAATGTTAGAGATTACTGTAATCTATGCTTTTAATTACATTTTAAAAAATCAATAAAATTATTTTTTGGGAAAAAACCCTTGCGTTTAATTACTAATTCATTCCAGATCTATACAAAATAAAACAAAATAAAATATAAATACAAAGACATGAGAACCAGTAATATTTACACGTTTTTTAATATGCTTTGTATTAATATTCAAATTTTTAAATGAATTGATTACTTAAAAACACATTGTTATATCCATATGCTGGACAGTTCTCAGTTTTCTGCTTACTCTCCATTGATCTTGGTGTCATAAATTCCATGTTTCATGGAATTTAGAATTTCGCATTTTCTATTTTGGTTTCAAAACCAAATTGGATACCTTTACATAAAATGAGTATACTAATTAGTTTGTTCAAAGAAACTTCAACACCAGACTGCTTTAGGGAGCCGACTGAGAGTTTGTTAAATAGTAAGAATTTTCCCAGGGTAAAACAAATCATCTGGAACATTCTTTTGGTAGCAAGCACTAATAGAGGAGTACAAAGATTAATTTAAAAAGTTTCACTGTAAACAATTGCCAGTCACAATCTCATTTTAGAAGTAAGACTTTAAAAATTTAATTTGATTCTAAAATTTAAAGGGGCTAAAGATTCTTTGTTAAATTTGAGTGGATATAAAATGAAAATTTAACGACTAATTATAAAAATAATAACTTAATAATTATAGTTATTTAATAACATAACCTATAATAGAAATTGGTTTATGTTTCAATAAGTTCTAGGACTTAAAGGAAAACTAACATTTTCAGATCTGAATGAGGGAAGGTTTTACAATTGAGACTTCCAAAGAAGTTCGTCTTTCTAAATGTTCATATGGTGGGGCCAGATTGAATAATTACAGTTTGTATTATACCTTGCAACGATGAAATGACATACATTTTTGGTAACTCTCCTCTTGCTTCTCCAAGAATGGCAAAGATTTACAGTTTTATACAATGAATCTTAATCATCTGAAAGGAAATTTATTACACAGTAATGTGAATAGAATTTCATTTATAAAGCTTATTTTTTCATTCTCAAATGATATAAACAATGATTAAAATCCTTCTGGATCTAAACAGGGGACTTTTTTTTTTTCCCTAAAATTCTCAGTCTCAGTGTTTTGATTTCCTGTGGAGAAAGAGGAAGACGCGAGGTATCATTCCCCCATACTGGATGAGTAAGATCATCTATTCAGAGTAATTAAGCAAAAGTTGTTAGCCAGTTCAGCTATGGAAAGTCTTGAAATCTTAAAATCACAATTTTGGTTTTAGTCTGACTGATTATTCAGCAATCCCCACATTTGCTAAACTGTAGAGGGGCGAGTAGTTAAGACTTCAACATCTTCTTTACTCTTGATTATAATTTAATATACTTAAACTTTAAATATGAATTGCTTTCCCTTTTTACACAAGTTATAAAAATAAGAGGCCCTGTTTACACAGTTTGCATTTTTATGAAATTTGCAGTTTGAAAAAAAAGCTTTTTAAAAAGTGGTAACTAACGCTTTTCTTTGAATATGCTGTAACCTTAGAATTTTTTTCTGAAATAGTTTCTCAATTTAACCCACTAAACATTTGAAGATAGAATTTTTATTTAGCACTAGAGTAAAACATACTAAGGATTGAAGAAAAGTAAGTTTGTTTCTTTTTCTTCTGGTTCCACTTAAGTTTCTTTAATGTGTGGCACCCCCTTTATGACAGCTATCAATATTATATTTAAATTTTATATATTGACAAAATGCAATCTACCTCTGTAAGCATTGTGCCATTCAATAATACTACTATTAAATTTACATACCACAGTTTGAATTACATCCATTTCAGGAATGGTAAAATGCTAAAACTCAAGTGTCTAACTGCTTTACTGGAATGAGAGTACAATTTACAAATACAATAATTACATTTTAAAACCATTAACAATATTACACCTAGAAGTAAATACTGTAGGACTGGTCATCATGGTATTGTGTGAGGGAAATCACAGCTGAAAGTCATTGACTTTCCACCTGATATATCCCAAGTGCAGATATTGGTTTGTTTTCATCAAACCAAAATTAAAACCTGTTTCTCATACATCAGTTCTCCATTATATGAATCCTCCAAATCCTTGCATAAGATTTTATTAGTTATCTGCCAAGTATTTTCCTGCAAAACAAAACAACATGTTAACACGTTATCTGCTAGTTCAGTAATGCAATTATTATATGGGTAACATTTCTATTCCTCCTTCCCTACCCCTAGCAGCCAGATACTGCATACTTTAGAGGTGCGATACAAATAAAAGATACATGTTTCCAAATCAATTTTCAATTTTTCAGATCAGCTAGTTGACTTTTCACATTTCCATAGATCCACAATTTGCAGAAGTTTGGGGTTTGCCCAGAATAGATTGGGAGATTTATTTCTAGATGTGAGAATGCAACTTATTTTAGAAAGTGTGCTCATATAACTTATTTTCCAACTTGGATCATTTTCGAGAGTGAAAAGGGTATAATTAATAATTACATCAGTACAACAGACATGAAAAACCAGGATTTATCCCAGCAAATCACTGAAAAGTATAATCACTCTAGTATTAGAGAGTTCCTCTCCCCCAATTGAAAAACAAAACAAAACCCCATGGTTTGTGCCAAATAAAACTTGTCTCATGGCCACATTCAGCTTATGGGTGACCATTTTTGATCTGTGGCCTAGATTCTTTGAGTTTGTGATTAAAATGAAAAATAGATTCTCCCAGATCTCAGCTAAACCTGACAAGTCTAAACTCTATGAAGCCCTGTCAGAGAACAAAAAGTTTTCAGGTGGGAGATACATTAAAAGGCAAGGCTGGGGGCAGTGGCTCACGCCTGTAATCCCAGCACTTTGGGAGGCTGAGGTGGGCAGATCACGAGGTCAGGAGAGGTCAGGAGATCAAGACCATCCTGGCTAACATGGTGAACCCCTGTCTCTACTAAAATACAAAAAATTAGCCGGGCTTGGTGGTGGGCACCTGTAGTCCCAGCTATTCTGGAGGCTGAGACAGAATGGCGTGAACCTGGGAGGTGGAGCTTGCAGCTCACCAAAAAAAAAAAAGAAGAAGGCAAACAGTGTTTGTCTTGTTCATCAATATAATAAAAGTAGGATTTACTCCATTAACCTCAGTATATACATCTATATAATGGGAACAACTAGTCCCACTTAAGAAACAGAGTTAGAAGTCAGAGCCTCCTGACTTCTGATTCACTGTCCCATTTCATTGTCCTATTTCTACTTCGTTCAATAACTGGTTTGTTTTCTAATTGGGATGGGGGTTGGGAGTGGAAAAGAGGTGGAGGAAAAAGATGAGAAAATCACAATCTATTCCTCTTAAGGAAGAGTAGCTAAGGCAACATTATTTATGCAAATGAAAAAATCAAGATACTCATTTACCTGCAGCAAACCTTTTCTTGATGAGTGAAAATCGATACCCTGCTCCAACAAGTTCAATGTCACAGCCAGAAAGGGTGCTTCCTTCACTTGTGAACTGCACAACCAATGGAGAAGGTTTGCTTGGGCCTTCAGATAACTGAAATCTTGCCAACAAAGAACCCACCCCTAAAAAAAACAAACATTATTACAAGGTAACAGTCAATGTAATATTCTGGATATAATTTTGGAGATTGCATTCAAAAATTAACATACAAAATCAGACTTCATTGACAAAATGGTGATTAAATGAAGTTTATCATTGAATATTATGAGCAACTCTATTTGCACACTGGTAAAAGTGTCCTTCCGTGAGATGGTACCTCAAAATTTGAAGATGTGCTACTTGGAAGCCCTTGTATTTTCCAACCTATGATTAATATCTGAGGAGAGTGAAAAATGTCTAATCAGGGAGTGTGGAATCTGACACAGGATGAAAACATGCCTCCTTAAGAGGCCTAAACGATAGTCTGATGTGGAGTCTGTAGAAAAGGGGTAAAAGAGAATTCATTGAAGAATCATTTGCTTTTATTAATTGAAATAAGTAAACGCAAAAATGGAGTGAAATATTCCGCTTGTTTTTATTGCTGCATGTTTTGGGTAATAGTTGGCAAATACCTAAAAGCCATTTTAGCTTTACATGTTAAATAAAATAAGCTTGTGATTCCATTACCTCCATTTTCTGACTTCTGAGAGATATCAGGAATCTTCCACAATATTCTCTGTTGTTCAGCGTTCCTAAAAATGAATTAGGTAAAAGGTTTTTGCATATCCAAGAGTTTTTGTTTAGTGGATGCTAAGCTTTTTTATTTTTATTTTTTTCCAGATAGTATTAATTTTTAAAAATAGATCTTGAAAAGTTTCACTGCAATTAAAAAATCCCCTGTCTCTCTCTCTCTCCCCTCCCAGACATACATAAATCTCTTTTTTCCCTGTCCTTATTGTAACTAGCTAGAAAACGGTGAAATGAACATTTAGAGGACAAAGTAGAGCTAAAATTTTTTAAAAAATAAATTTGCTGAAACAGATACATGGGAAGATAGATGGAAGTATTAGTTAATCAATTAATTAAGGTAATTTAAATTGGGGTCATGATCTGGCTGACATTCATTTTTAAAACAAATTCCACTTCTTGCTTCTGACAGTCATATGGAAAAATGAAATGCTCTTTCTAGAGCAAATCCTTTATAACAGATGATATAGGCACAATGTATCTATTCAGTTTCTAGTCCCATACCTTCTCTAGTGTGCCTTTTTATAGTTCAGAGGCTACACAATGAAACACTACATTTCTCAGAGGCCTTTGCAGTTAGCGTCCTAGGTACAAATTAGGTTTACCAATTGCAAGCACGGTTTGAGATTTAGAAGACAGAAAGGAGGCAGAGGCCATTCTCCCGCAGCTTTCTTGACTGTTCTCCTCTGACCAGCAGTCTAACTCAGATGTGGGGATCTTCTAACACCAGGGGTCCACTCTAGCCTCTAATTTGTGGGTGCCAAGAAGCACTTAAGGAGGTACCAATAGGAGCTTGCTGGTCCTAGGATCAGAGTTACAGCTGTGGCTTCTTGAATGCTGTGGCTCTACCGGTGGCCTTCTAATTTCTCTCCTTCCCTGGATTGTGGCAGGCCAGTTCTGTAGAGCTCTGGGAGGCATTTTTTGGAGATCCAGCCTGTTCCTTTAGCACTTCCACCATTGTGTGAGCATTGAAGTCCCTGTTGAATTAGTTTTTGCTTAAAATAGCTACCAGCGGTTTCTATTTCCTGCACTGAACCCTAATACACAGGCCCGCTGTCATCTCCTCCTACAGGACACACAAGCGCTAAGAAGTCTATGACCCCTTGACCCAGAGGAGCCCTTTGGTGGAGAGAACAGGAGGCTTCATACCAGACTGCTGGTGGGAGCACCGCCTGGAGCTTGGTGACTCCTCCATCGATGGGGACCAGGAACTGCACATTGTTGAGGGCCACAGCGGTCGTCATTGCATCTGTATTGTATTTGTAATCTATGCGCAGGTCAGTGCTTGAAGGTTCACATCGCCAATTCACTGCCAGGTTCAGAGGCGTGGACTGAATGCCCTGGGCAGACACCTTGCCAAATGACAGGGAAGAGAATATTTAAGGCTCGACCAATAATCTGAAACAAAACCAGAAGCTATGATTTTCTCCCACAGGGATGTTCTTAGACATCAAAATGTCATAGTGTTGTTTATGCTGCTCACAAGCAACCGTGAGTGACAGGCACCGTGAAGGGTGCTGTGAGAGAGAGCTGGGTGCTTCAGGTAAACTGTTACAGACTAAAAATAGCAGCTACTAGTCTCAGTGGCACTTTGGAGTTTCCAGTACACTTCATGTCAGTTAAGGAGGTGGAATAGTACACTGGCTGGGAGCTGAGGCCAGGAAGCTAGACAGTCCCAGGTGTGAATTCTGATTCTGCTGCTCCACTTATAAGCTGAGTGATCTTGGACAAGTCCCTAAACCCCTCTGAGCTTCAGTTCTTTCCTCATCTGCTAAATGGGAATTACAACAATAATATTTACCTATAGAGTTGTCAGGAAGATTGAAGGAGATTTTTTTTTTTGTGAAACACTCAGCAGGATGCCTAGCACACACTAGGAATTACATTTTGATAAATGCCACCTATTAATATTCTTACCATATTTTCTCTTCAACAACAAACCAGTGAGTTAGACTAGGGTAGGTTATTATTACTCCTTTGGGATTTCATACCTGGTTTCAAGTCCTTACTTTGGCAAATCCCAAAGGGAGTAACTGGAAGTTACTTCCAGTTTTTACTTCCTTTGGGATTCCTTTAGCTGGAAGTGTTACAGCGCTGGAATCTACTGTCGACACTAATTAGAATCAGCTGTGAACTTGACCAAGAAAAAGCCAGGTTTGAAGAATCAACAAACATTGATCTAAAGACAATAATATTGATGTGAATTCTGGGTCCATAGCGAAAAATTTACAGTGTTACAATTTCTCGATCATTCATTATGGCGCTGAATAAGTCTCTAAGAAAGTCACCTCTCACAAGTACATGTACATTGCAGGGATCAGATGAGTGGTGTCTATGTCCTTGGATTTTTATTCATGGAGTGTGATGAGCTTTGCTGATTTTGAAGGATATAAACAACTGTCTAGGAAATGCCTACACATATGATCACCATGGAGAAGGGTCCTGAGGGTAGATTGAACTCTGAAGGCAGGAGTGGCTGTGGCAGAAACAAGCCCCAAAATGGATTCTTTTATAAAATGACAGATACGGCTTTTGATGACAATTTAAGCTAGTTAACCATTATAGTTTTTAAACTTTGAAGATGATTGGCAGCATAATGCTTTCTGCAGGCAAACATTTATTTAGAAATCTATTAACTAAAGCAGATCAAAAGCAGAGCAGAATCCCCCTCCCCCACCCCTTTTTCTGAACTCTGTCCTCAGCAGTAGTTCTCAACCTGATTATAGTTCCTCTACCTGGGGAGGTGCTTTTTGGATATATGAAAATGTGTTTTTGATTGTCCCAATTTCTAGGGGATGCTTTTGGGCCAGAAACTAAATGTGCTGCGTTTAAGGGCAGTTCCACAAAATGCTAGTTGTGCTTCTCCACCCAATTCCTTGCATTGTTAAAAAACAACAACAAAAACACAGCTAAATAACAGCAAAAGGAATTCCTCAGAGCACACGTTAAAATAAAGCAGCAAGTCTTGGGCTGTTTACATTTCACAAATTACTTTGAAATATATTAGGCTATTAACTTCTTATAGCAAGCTATAAAATAGGTAGATATTATTACCCTTATTTGAAGATGAGGAAACTGAGGTTCTGGGATATTAAGTACCTGATGTCAGTGGCCAGTAGAAAGCTGACTTAATTCTAGAATTCAGTATCTTGCCTACACTTTATTTATTTTAAAAAAGTAGAGATGGGGTCTCACTATGTTGCCCAGGCTAGTCTCGAACTCCTGGGCTCAAGTGATCCTCCCGTCTCAGCCTCCCAAAGTGTTAGGATTACAAGCGTGAGCCACCACGTCCAGCCCTTGCCTACACTTTAATACTTTACACAAAGTTCATACTGCAATAGGTGAATCCTGTCTAATTTCTAGATTTACTTAATAACAAACATGGAAATGAAAAAACTCTATAGGATTTAAAGATTAAAATTTTTTTTTTATCTGAAGTGAAGATGTGCATGCAGTGTATATAACTAGCGTCCACGAAGGAAAGCAACTGCCATCTTATTTTCACACTTTGGGGATGCAAACCATACATGAAATTTAACATCTGCCTTGAAATTTAATTTCTCATTCAGAAAAAGAATTACATTTAGAGTTTTCCTTTCTTATTTCCTTTCATTTCTCTCAAAGCATAAAGCAGTCACTAAGCATTTTAAAATATTTTGGGGAAAAGTTATATAAAATGTGTTTTCTATTATATTTTAATTTGTAAGTGATGAATTTATACCATATTACATATTTTTTCAGTATTATCCATAATGTTTGAAGAGTATATACTATTCTCACAAGGAAAAATTATATTCTTTTGCATTTTTGGAAAATATACCATTATATAGATATTTCACTTTAAATGGTTTCCTTACAACAATTTAAATAAATGTTTTCCAAAGCATAGGATGCATAGACTCCCTTGAGAAACTTATACAAAGTACAGATACTTGGATTGCATTCTAAACCAATTAAATAAAATAAAAAAATTAAATATATATATGTATCTGCTAGGTCCTAACACTCCCAAATATACATATACTACATGTATATTTAAAAATGATATCTACCTGTATTTACATATAATATATAATATATTCACATATAATATATTATATATTATATTCACATATAATACATCATATTTATATATTTGTATATTTTATATAATATTTTAAAATATTTATAGGTATATTTAAAATATTTGTATAAATAAATATTTATATTTATAAATATAGTATATATAACTATTATAAATAAATATATATATATTTAAATATATATAATGTATATTTCTTTTTAGCATCAATTCAGAACCGGCATTTGATTGAGAAATACAGTTGAGTTTGAGATGTCCTGATTTTTATTAAAGTACAACTTTCTTCATTTTAAGAGAATTAATCTGAACATACTTAATCAAAAATCATAATGCATTAAAAATATGGTAAATGAAATGAGCCAGGCACAGAAAGACCAATACCACATGATCTCACTCTTATGTAAAATATTTGAAAGTTGATTTTGGCTGGGCACAGTGGCACTTTGGGAGGCCAAGGCAGGGGGATCACCTGAGGCCAGGAGTTCGAGACCAGCCTGGCCAACATGGTGAAGCCCCGTCTTTATCAAAAATACAAAAAGTAGCCAGGATGGTGGTGCGTGCCTGTAATCCCAGCTACGTGGTAGGCTGAGGCAGGAGAATCACTTGGACCCAGGAGGTGGATGCCACTATACGCCGAGATCGTGCCACTGCACTCCAGCTTGGGCAACAGAGTGAGACTTCATTTCAAAAAACTAAATAAATAAAATAAAATAAACATAAAAATAAAAGTTGATCTCATAGAATTAGAGAGTAGAATGGTGGTTACCAGGGGCTGAGGTAGTGGTGGTGGAGGTGGTTGGGGTGGGGGTTTGTTTAGGAAGATGTTGGTCAAAGGACAAAAAACTTCAGTTAGATGAGAGGAAGAAATTCAAGGATCAATTGCATAATGTGGTGACTATAGGTAATAACCATATACTGTATTATTGAAAAACGCTAAAGACAGTGAATGGAAAGTGTTCTCATCACAAAAATAACTATGTGAGGTAATGCATATGTTAGTTTAATTTAGTCATTCCACAACGTACATATATTCAAAATATCATGTTGTACCTAATACAGATATACAATTGTACCTGTCAATTAAAAAATAAAAAGGTTTAAAAAAATCTAGGCAGTCAGCTGGTGTTGTGGCTCACGCCTGTAATCTCAGCACTTTGGGAGGCTGATGCGGGTGGATCACCTGAGGTCAGGAGTTCCAGACCAGCATAGCCAACATGGTGAAACCCTGTCTCCACTAAAAATATACAAAATTAGCAGGGAGTGGAGCTGCATGCCTGTAATCCTAGCTACTCTAGCTACTCAGGAGGCTGAGGCAGGAGAATCGCTTGAATACGGGAGGTGGATGTTGCAGTGAGCCGAGATTGTGCCACTGCACTCCAGCCTGTGTGACAGGGTGAGACTCTGTCTCAAAAAAAAAAAAAAAAAAAAAAAAAAAAA